>NW_020956206.1:95232-205898 GCF_003031625.1 Empidonax traillii
AAAATACACAGCATCACTTCTTTGATGCTAACAATCAGCCTTAAAACTCAGTCAATTTTAGGCATTTTCTTTAAAAACCTTTCAAAATTACAGATTTGACAGTGGCCTTGATTTCTTCATCCATCCAGTTTCTTCTCTCCTAAAGATGCAAGGTTTATTTAGTACTTAAGAAAAGTGAATGTTTGCTGTCTTAGAATAGTCTGATTTAGTAGCTTGTTTCAGTGTGAACCACAGTAATATAATGCTTTTATTCACTGATGAATTTGAGCAGTTCAGCGTTAATCACTCTCGCTACTGTATGTCACTTGAATAATCAACAAACCCCAATGATACATGTTCCTAGATCCTGTAGAGTGCCATTTATCACTGACACAGAACCTCTTTATTCTTGACATGTCTTATTTGTGCAGAATAAAGCAGAGAATTTACTGCATAAATAATGTTAGGTGGATATCATTTAAACCAAAATACAAGAGATTTGAATCCATACAGAGCCAGATATGTCTGAAAGAGGTAGAAAAGGTGGGAAAATGGAACTTCAGCAGTAATCATAAAAATACATTTAATTTATTTATAACTTATTATAAGATTCAGGAATGAGCTGGTGAACTCTTTAGGGTGGTTCCTACCACTTGTGTAGGTCATCATATTTCCCACATTGCATTCTCAATTGCAGTTCAGAGGGAAGTCTTTCACACAGCTAGTCTCAGGTTTTACATTTTGGGAGGTTTTTTTGTAGTGTCATTTGCATATCCTCACCTGAGTGTGTAAAGAGGGTCTTATTCTTTGCACACTTTTGAGATGGTGGCAGTCCAGTAAAACAGGCACCAAATTACAGGGTGGGGAAGGAGGTGACAGTGACATTGCTCCTCACCTCCTGCACTGCTTGATGCACCTGGGTGTACGGTCTCTGTGCCTGCAACAACTCCGCGCTCCAATACAGACCATGACAGATGCAGGATGTCACATGCTGTGTCTGTCGTTTCTTAATGTCCTAGTGGAGTGATGTTCCAGTCTCCAAATCAGTAGAAGCAGTGAAAATCTTGCTCCAGGCTTCTGTCCCCTAAGGATTTAAAATTGCATTTCCAGCAGAAATAATCCTAGATAACAGTATCTGTTTTAAGATTGAAAAACAGCAAGAGAAGATTATGAAACTTTGGCAAAGTGGCACAAATCAGGTAAATTTAGCCAGTTTTACATGTGAGTCTGAAATCAATCTGTCTGGCAACAGGAAGTATTTAACCACGCTAAGGTGACCCATCCAGCACAAAACAGCAAAAGATGGACAAATATTGAACAGCACATTTGTATCACCGAAACATCTCTAAGCATTGGACTTAGGCATTGCTTGATATGAGACAAAAATCAGATATTTTGTAATCCCTGGGACACTCCAGCATCTGTAACTCTCACACCTCTATATGTCAAGTATTTTCTGAGGTGAAACATGGTCCAAAATCTTAAACTTTCTCTGTCTGAATCATGCTGTAAACCTAACGAGGTTATTTGCACTTAATGAAAAGGCAGAACTACAGAAACATGACCAGCCTATGAAGGGGGCAGCACTGCACTTCATAGTTTTACTGGAAAAGTCCTTCAAATGGTCTTGAAGAAGTCTTTCTACAAGCTCTGCAGCCCAACCTGGGACAAAGTAGTTCATCCTGCCACAGATAAACAACTTTATTTAGAAATTTGAGGGCTATTAAACAAGGTGAATTTCCCTAGTGGATCAGTGCAAATTTATTAATCCAGGTGTTACTGTAATTGTGATTCATTGGGGATAGGAACTCTGTTCAATGGTCCTCAAACTTGCACTTCCATTTAGTGCTGTGCTGCAAACATAGCACTGGGAGCTGCAAGCTGGCTTTATATACTATACATATTTCCTTATATTTTGGCATTATTTGTACTTAATTGTGTTAGAAATTCTACTTTTATTTTCTGGTTATAAAAAGGTTGTTGGCAGTCAGATTTGCCACTCTAATCTCTTTTACTTGCAGTACCATACTTATCATTCTTTAATCATAAAGCTATATTTAAAAGGATGAAAATCAACACCTAGTCACAAAACAGCACCGGGACACACTTCAGTCAGTTAGAGCAGACTTCACTATCACAGACAAACGTGCAATACTAGCCCCACTGCACTTGAAAACCACATTTCCTGTTCCTTCCTTTGAAGTGGAAGACTGTTTTAGAAGAATCACCAGTGGTCTAAGCATCCTCCCTAAGTTTCTGGCTATGACTTTCTTATCATGCTGTTGACTCATTACAGTCTTTAGCATCACGCTTTTAAGTCTTTTTTCCTCCCACCCCTCTCTGCCATGCCAAAGGATCGCTTTGGCAGGGGTCACCTTCAAGACCATCTTAAAATGCCACTCTACAGCAATGAACCTGCAAAACAAAGCCCACAGACACCACAGAGTGAGACCAGATATCACCGAACATGGAAAATGTTCAAGGCAGTGAAGTTCAAGGAAAAAGTGGATGGATCCACTTTATGCATATGCATACAGATATTTAAACTAAATTAAAAATAGAGGGGCACACAATGTGTGTGACAATTCTGTTCCATTGGCATTACCTGTTAAATTCAGCAGATATCTACAGCACCTTGGAAATGCCAAGCTGCCGCCCAGCAGGACACGAGCATTTACCTAATAGGTTGTAGGAACCGGGCTACTGAATAAACAGATACAATCATGATAGAGGCCTTCCTGTTGCCCACCATCCATTTACTCCCTAAGCACTGTGTATCTATGGGTTTTATTTTATTTGCTGAAATCATTAAACACAGAAACATCTGTATTTGGAATGTATGTGAGGTAAAGAGAGACAGAGACAGCACCAGTGTGTTAAAGATAAGGACCATCTCATCTTTTAATACCACCTCTCACTCTACTTGAATCTGTTCAGCACAGCTGTAATTTGCTGCTGGATGTTGAGACTACACTTCCAGCTTTAGAGGTTTTGGGCCTGCAGTACAATTTGCCCTGGCTCAAACAGAAAGTTTATTTCAGTATTATACTTACCACTCTCAGTGATTCATCTATACTGCTCAAATGAGCTGTGTAGAAATTTTTTTCAGAGTACAGGTAGATATACTGTAAATTTATAGAGTAAATAGGTTCAGCTCTACAAATAAGGCAAAGAAAACTAGTGCTCCCTGATGAAATAACCACATGAGACTATAAGGCAAAAACTCCCAAATCAGTGCACTTAACTTAGTGTGTAACAAGGGACTTTCAGATCTCTGCACTTTCAACAAGGTTAACATTTTCAGGCGTTAGTTTCCTTCATGTTTGCTTTAAAGTTGCTAATTCATCAGGAATAAAATCTATAGTGAAATTTGTAATTTCATTCCTGAAAACTTCCTGAAGACATCCCCCCCTCATTTTATCTCTCCAGTTTACTAGAAAAGAAAATGGTTAGTGTGAATTATCAGATTGAAACTGGCAGACTTAAAAACTAATTATAAATCATATTTAATGGAGTTCATTCTGAGATCAGTAAAAAAATCATGCAATTGTTTATTTCTTTTAACAGCCAAGATCACAAATCATTAGTATTCTCTTGAATACAGTGGGACTTATCTTTTCAGAGGTCAAAGACTAATCTATTATGTTTTGTTGTGGTGACTGCAGAGTGACTGGAAGTGACCAAAGCATCTAGGCTAGGATCAGAAACACAAAACACTCATGAAAATTGTCCACAGCTTCCCACAAGCAAATGCAGAAGTGGAGTCATGAAGCCACTGCTACATCTGAACTTTGTCCAGCTCTAGGGTGCTTGCCCATTTGCACCAGCCATGTGTGGATGAAACAAGAAAAGGGAAGACTGGGAAAAAGTTGCAAAGGAAGCTGCATGGTGTCACAGGAGAACTTTGCCAATGTTCCCCTGGGCTGCATCAAGAGCAGCGTGACTAGGAGGTCGAGGGAAGTAATTCTCCCCCTCTACTCCACTCTTGGGAGACCCCACATGGAGTACTACATCCAGCCCTGGGCTCCCCAGAATAGGAAAGACATGGACATGTTTGAGTGGGTCCACAGGAGGCCACAAAGATGATCACAGTATTGGAACACCTCTCCTATGCAGACATGCTGTGAGAGCTGGGCTGTTCAGCTTGGAGAGGAGAAGGCTCTAAAGATATCTTGGAGCACTTTCCAGTATCTAAAGGGGCTACAAGAAAGCTGGAGAGGGAATTTTGACAAGGGCATGTAGTGATAGGACAAGTGGTATTGCTTTAAACTGAAAGAGGGCAGGTTTACATTAGACATTAGGATGAAATTCTTCACTATGAGGGCAGTGAGGCACTGAAACAGGTGCCCAGAGAAGTTGTGGATGACCCATCCCTCAAAATGTTCAAGGCCAGGCTGGATGGGGTTTGACCAACCTGGTCTAGTGGAAGATGTCCCTGCCCATGGCAGGGGGGTTTGAACTAGATGATCTTTAAGGTCCCTTTCAACCCAAACAGTCCTATGATTCTGCAATTTGTGTTTGAGCAGATGCTGATAACCACTCACCCAAAGCACCTCTGTAATGATTGCTGGAGTCTCCACTCAGTCAGCCACATATTCCGTGTGCCACCAGAACAGTGGCCTCCAGCTTCAGCTGATAAGCACTTCCTCCGCTTCATCTCTCGTGACTAGCCAATAGCCAGGGCAGCTGAGGGCATCTCTTACCTCTTTGAAGAGTTTGGGGTTTTGGAAGGATTCTGTAGCCCCCATACAGATTTGCAAAACATGAAACACTGTACAGTTCAGCCCATAGCCTTAGCCTCACTGACTCCACCAGACTGAAAAATAAATAGAATTTTTTAAAAAGTAGCTTGTGGTTTTTGATAGCTGGTTCCCCAAAGCCTAGGAAGAGGAAGGTGTTTTCAGAGGAGCTTACAAATTCATGCGTAAAATTAGAAAGCCAGAGGACCTCAACAGAGAAAGAGAGAAACAGGGAAAGGCTGTGACAACTGAAAGTAAAATGAGACATATAATTTATCTATAATGTAAAGTTGCCTTTTTAAATAATTTGCTTTCATGCAAACCCCCAAAATCCCTATTGCTTTTTTTTTTAAATTGGTGATTTCTGTTGTTTTTATTTATTTGTAACTGATAAGGAAATGAATTTTAAAAATAGAACTTTGTTTGATATGACTTTTTAATTATTTCTTTTTATGACCTTCTAAGGGAGTTTTCTAAGCCTGGAACAGCCGACAAAGGCAGTCAGTCAGATGTTCATAGCATACTGCAAGTTAGTCTACAAGTGGAAGTCTAAATTACATTTTTTTTTATACAACATTAACTAGTAAAGAAACTCTCATTCAGCTGCTTCCACTTTCCATCATGAAAAATCTCAAAAAATTGAGGCAAAAAATCTTACCATTCTCTTATGCCATTCTCTGAAAGCATAAGTATTGGAAATTAAGGGGAAAGTTCCTACTTTGCCTTGTCACATTCCCTGTAATCTTCTGGGTACTATGTGAGAGAAGACATTCACTTTGATTTTGAACACCAGCCAGAAGCTGTAGGTGGACTCTAATCACATGTTGCTGCAAAATTTTAGACATATTTTACTTTTATCAGTCACATATTTTGTTCCTTTAGAAAGTTCATTTACACTAGTTCACTAACACTTCAGGACCCCACTAAGGCTTAATGAAAGACCAAGAGTGGAAGGGAAAAACCTGCTTTCTCTTTGGTTTAAAGAAAAAAAAAAAAAAAACAAAAAAAGAGAAATGCAAAAAATTAATCCTGCTTTGAACATTTTTCACCACAGCTAAAGTGAAAAGTTTGACACCACTGTGATTGCTATATTACTAATGATTCACCATAACACACAAATTTTTTGTTATGCTACTTTAAGCTAAAAACTTTTCATTTCCTAATCAAACTTGCTATCACTGCAGAATCTGAACATCAATAGCTCTATTCAAATCTCAGCTAAATGAGGTTTAACATCCTAAAATTTGAGAGCTTCATTAAATGTTAATTTAATGGGGGGGTGGGGTGTCCAGATTAATTCAGACTAATTTGCATATAGGTATTTGTGCAGCTCAAGCAGTATCTTTCCTTTCTGTCAGCTCTATCATCTGATGGACGGTGGAAAAAAGAAAATGTATAGAGAAGATATACAGTGATAAAGTAAGTTGAGGAAGATTTAATTACAGACTGTTATTACATAGTCTTTCCTGGCAAGCTTGCGAAAGGTAAGAGAGCAACATAAATTTGCTAATGACTAAAGTGATAGAAGATACCGGAACGTCTTAGATAAATAAAGTGAGCAGTTTGAAATAGCAGAGCAAGGTACATGACTACTAATGCTACTGCATTCTCTGCTGAAGTTCAAAAACTGTTCGACAACATAGGAGGCTTTATGCACATCAAATGAATTGAATATTTCTACTCGCACAGTTAAAAATACATAAGAAATTTCAGAAAGTGGGTTTATGGGTGTCTGAGGGAAATCACCACAGATGGGTATGGGAATTCTGAACTGTTGTGAAAATCGCTAACACTTGCAAAACACTGGCTGAAAGAAAACAGAAAAATATTCTTGCTGCTCCCAGCACAATCATTTATTTATTAGGGACATGCCATTTATGTTTGGAACTTTTTCATATGTTTCCAATAGAGTATGTCTACAGGGAGGCGTTAGAATGAAGTAAGTTAGGGCTGAATATATGATACAGTACAATTCAAACCCAGGATCTTACTAATTATTTCTCTGGGGGCTCTGTAAATATGATCTCCATACCATGGCCTGGATTTCCATTGCTAGCAATAAAACCCAAACTCACTTACACAGAAGTTGCATCACATGCCCCTTTTCGTGTTTATACAATGCCAATATATCTGTCATATTTCTGCCAGGTACTTCATAGCTTATCTTCTAGAACTCATTAAGCACTTCATATCCCCATAGCAGCTAAGTGGACTTGTAACTGACATATGTTGCAAAAGAGATCGTAATTGGCCAAGAACTACAAAATTAGTGCTACACTGTGCCCATTGGGGATGTCAAGGATGGACGCCACTCTACCTTGAGCCTCCAGTGCAGAATCTGACTGTGATGGTGATCCTCTCTGTGCTTTGATGTCAACACTCATTTCTAGCATCTTCCAGACCAGGGCATAAAGGAGAGCAACAACTGCAGCCCAGAGAGCTACATCATCACTGCTGTGTGAGGATACTTTAAGCATAATCCCTAGGGAACAGGAGGGAACTCTATCAAGAGGAGAGAGACAATATGGTTTGTCCCTTAAGAAGAAGGGCCAAATATGTGTAATAGGGACAGTGGCTTAAATCACTGACTGCCAAGAAAAACATTGTTTTGATTGGAGTCCACAAGAGAGAAGCATAAACCAAAAATCATTAAATAGCTAGAGCAGGGCGGTAGTTACTGCAAAACAATCTGCTAAAAATGGAATTCACAATAAATCATTCTTACCATTGTACCCTACGTGTTATCTCATCATAGCTCACAAAATAAAACATTGTCAATCTGAGTAATGACAAAACAAACACTGAAATCATACCACAATATTGACAAAATGTAAGACAATCAACAAACTATTAGAATGGGCCTGTTGACTCAAGCAAATGGAATGTAGTAGAACAGCTGTTCTCTTTATCCTGCCCATACAGGAAAACCTTGGTGACTCACTGAGGGCTTTATGAATTACCAGCTTCTTTTTCTTCCCCTTCCCTGCCATGAATAGAATTCTTCAGCCCTGTCTCCTGTGTCCAGCTTGCACCTATCTTGACTCTGCTTACCATAGCAAGTGCTGTTAAATACTCACCACCTTCCACAAGGAATTGAGATAAGAAAATCACTAATTTATTTTCAAAATCATTAACAGTGAGTTAAGTGATTTAGCTTCCACCGATGGGCAGAAAAGAGCCTAAGAGGTTTTGGGAGCCTTTTCAGCTTCCACATCAAAATGTAAAGAGGTCCAGTGGGAGCAGAAATGAGGTTTAATTGACTGATGCCAGAAAATATTCTTATTTGGGCTTTCAGGAAGATGTTACGGTAATAAGCGTGACTTAGGGGAAACTACAGCCCAAAGAGTCAAATTGCAATGATCTTAATCATAATTTTTCCCCATTCAGGAACTTGAAATAATACAGACACTGTAGACCAAAACAAACAATTAGGGGCACTCCTTAGAGACCATGGACTTTCTAGATTTTTTCAGAATTGAGTCACAGCATGGTGCAAAGACATTTATTTCCCCAAGGACTTGCACCTTCTAGGAAAAAAAATGTTTTTATCATTGATCTCACTACTAAAACGGCATTTAGAATGCTACGTGCAAAAGCAGTCAATCTCTAACACATTGCACAGTAAAATAAATACATTTAAATTGCTCCATCATGGCAATTATAAAAAACTACACTAGGTAGAAAAGTTAAATTAGAGGAATAGATTTACAAAAGCATGACTGCATTCATTTTTGATGGCCGATACTGTTTAGCACAATGAAGATCAAGCCCAGAAAAAGTCAAGGACCCAGCCCTACCATTTGAGAACACTTCTTTGAGATTTAGCCCAGTAGCTCTCATGGGGAGCTGTGAAGCCGAACTTAACATTTTACAAATTAAGGGTTTAGGGAGAAAGTAAGAGGAGAAAAAAAAAAAAAAGGAGCAAAACTCATAAAGCACTGTAACTCGTAGAGTAACTGTAAAGGAAGAAAATTCTGCCAGTATAGGATGGACCAAAAAAATCCTGAAAATCAAAACCAAACAAAAAACCTCAAACAATTAACAAAAACTAAAGGCAAAATACTTCTCTGAATGTTTTTTATAGTATATGTAACATTTATAAATGTTCTTGTTCAACATGTGGATACAATACATTGATGTGCGTTGATGTGTGATGCTCTAAACTGCTGTAAGATTTGGGTGAGACTCTTCATCAGGTTGGAGCAACCAGTTAAGTTATGAAAGATGTCATGTCATTTTCAGAGCTACACCTTTCCAGCCATGGCCAGGGTCTGTTTGCTGTCATGAACAGATCAAACCCACTAGTCCAAGCTAACAAAACCTCTCTCCCTGGAAAACAGAGGTAATTTCCAACAGGTAATTTCCAAGAGTTGTGGAGGCCAGGCACAGTGCCAACCACCACCACTAGCACCAAAGCTGGGTGGCCGATGGGCATGTTGCCAGGGGCCGTCCGGGACCATCCGGCTGGCAGTTGCTAAGAGACAGCACCTGCCAATGTGGGTTGAACGAAAGCCAGCTGAAACGACAGGGCTACAGGAGGTAACGGCTCACACCCGCAATACCAACTCCTGGTGTCTTTTTTCTGGCTCCTTAGCGTGGTTGGGGGCCGGTTTTGATTGGGGAGCCCCTCTCTGTGAGCAGCAGTGACTTTGCCAATTCTCCCCAGTCCCACTTTGTAGCATTTATTGATAATAGCAATGTGTTAATTATAGGAGACTTCTGCACGGACTGCGAATCCAGTAGGAAGGAACACATTGCAGTACAAAATGTTCCCCTCACACCAACATGCACCCACCCACTCACCTATTTTCCTTCCATTTGAATTACTTTCCACTTGTCTCTCAATATTGCCACTTCTCCTTTGTGTTTGCCAAGGAACCAGATCTAGTTGGATGTCAGAAAAGATCCTCCAGACAAAACCACCATGTTCAGGTCCCCAAGAGCTCTCCAATGCAAGAAGGCCGGGAAACAGTCAGACAGCTCAGACAATCTTCACGAAACTCAAGAGCTCCTTGGACTTCTGTCTCAAGGCTGGTCCTCAAAGACAAATCAGAAACACTTTATTTCAAAAGCTTTAGGCATGCCAGCATGATGCCCACTTGTCCACTCTGTTCAGCAGACACATTGACATAGGCCATAATTAGTTGCAGAATAAGCAGTAACATCATTCTCTTACAAAGGTCTTTCCAGCTGCTGCAGCTGGAGATTTTAACCAAGAGCATTTCTGAGGTTTTAAACTCATTCACAAATATATACGTAGTGCCTACTGCAAAATATATGTTTGGAAGACAAATTGTAGCAGTGGAAAAGGAGGAAAATAAAGTGAAAAAATTTTAAAATTGCTGTATACTATTCCATACACAGTTTACTGCTGTTCAAAATAACATCTGTGGGATATTTCCTTATAATTTAATTATCTGCAACTACTATGTTTTTCTAAGTTGTTGTATGCCCTATTGCAGCAAAAACTTACACTACACAAAACTTCAAATACAGACTCTTAAAACAGAAATAATAGATACTCCATTAAGAAACTTCTGTTAATATGTCTGTATAATCACATAACATTCACATTATACTATCCAAAAATAAGGCTTCGTAGGAGCTAATCTTTCACTCACGTACCTAATCATTTTTTAGATTGTTTAAAAGCCCACAAGATACAATTTGTAAGAGCTTTAATAGGCATTTTGTAGTAAAATACTTTTTCTGAGTTGCATGTCATCTTATAAAATCAAACTTTAAAAATACAAACTAAATATCCAGGCCTGCAATCTTTTATCAGAGCAGACCCACTGAGATAAATGAAATGTTACAGTGGCAATGAGGCAACAGAATGGGCTGTTCATATTCTATGAAGTCTTGCCCTGAAAACAAGTTATTTTCCAAATTTATAAAGAGATAATCATTAATTCACCCTTGGTTTGGCAACTTCCCCCAGTGGGGAGAGCTACAGATGAAATGACAGTGCAAAAAGGACACAGTGGCAGCCCTACTTCTGATTTCACTGGTTTTTGTCAGTTTTTGTTACAATATTAAAATTATTTGAATCTGGGGTTAGTTTTTCTGTGAAGCAGACAGGCTATTGACACTGTGTGACATGGTTGACTGGGGGAGATTTTGCATGTCACAATATATTTGTGCCTTGACTATTCTACCTATAGATGGATCTGTTTTTAAAAGCTTCAGTTTATGCTACATTCCTGCAGGCCATTTCTTTCAGTTGATGAAGCAAATAATGTTATGGGGGTTTTTTTATTATTATTTTCTTTTAACACAGCTTTTAAGGGCTTGTCACAGAAAGACTGATGAGGGGTTAAGAATTTCCTTTTGAAGTTGTACAGAATTACTAACTAATGAGTTGATTTCTTTGATGAGTCTTTTATACTTGGCTGCAGCTGTACAAGAATCAGCGACAAAGGGATCTTGATTTTGTTCATCGTTAATTCCAACTCAACAGATGAAGTCTGGTTATCATTGTCACCTTCTCAGTTTGCCTTTGTATTATGTGATGCTTGTGTATTCAATTAAAAATCTGATTAGCAAGTTCTTGCATTCTTCAAGTATCTTTCTTTATTACTGCCAACACACCAGCTCCTTCAAACAGGATTTAGACCCAGAATGCTATTTTGGCAATGATAAAGTTTATAATGCTAGCATTTAAGATACTGAAGCATGCAGGCCAGCAGGGGAAGATAGCAATGAACTTAAGAAGGATATTAAGAATCATGAAGACTCAGAGTTATTTCATTAAAAGCTACAGTGAATTAAAATTTTTTTCCTTCTTTGTACAGAAGCAGTGTCTAATGAAATTTTCAGTTTTTCCACTTTTGTACAAATTATCAACTTCTTAAAGAATTAGAACAACAAAGATCTGATGTTCTGTACTCTGGTGCAAGTTTAAATCCTGCTCTGAACTGGAAATGGGCATTGGTGGCTGCTTCACCACAAGTAGATATCACAGTCTTCTTGATCCTTCTTTTCCTATCTGAAGCTTGGAATCACTGTTTCAGGAAATCAGACCAAATGGAAAGGATGAGGATGAACATGACATGGTTTAGAGCTTTACTTCAAGTTTACCAAATTTCTGTAAATAAGAGTAAATGCCAGACTATTGAATAACATTTGGTTGGTGTTTAAAAATTATGTCAGACTGTGCCCAAAGGAGGTACACTTGGTTTCAGTCAGAGAGAATATGCATAAAAACATCATGTTTCCATTTATAGTCACATCTAGTCCCAGACAGAAACAGAAGCAAATACACCAAAGATGTTAATGATTTTTTAAACCAAGTTATCCTATTACAAACACACACACACACACACACACACACACACACACACACACACAAAAGAAAGACAAAAGCATGGTAGTGAAATCTATTGCATTTACAACTTTATTTACAATGATGTGTTAATATTTATGTATTTTCTATATCATATCTAGCAGGTACAATTGGAACCATTCCATTCCTTTTCTCTGATATTCTGAAAGTTTTGTACCTCACTAAACTCTATAAAAATTTAGAAGCTCCTGTTTATTTGGTCAATCCTGTAAAATAACACAGAATAAGTATCAAATTTTTCTCTATTCTCTTTGTAACACTACATCGTGTTCGCATAGCACATTTCGAGACAATCCTGCTGCCCTACAAGCTTAAATTCACAAAATTTTAAATGCAGCACAGTGAAAGCAGTCTCTTCCTCCACACTGTCCTCTGGAATAGGCCACTGAGATATGACGCTAGGCTGGACCCTGCATGCTTCAGAGGATACTGTATTCCTTGGAGAAACATGAAATGACAAGCCTTTCCAGAAACATAAAGGTGAAAAGAAATAACAGTTTTTCAAGGAAATGCTAGCACTTTTATTACTCCTTCTAAAGGTTTATATAATGCTTTGCACTTGAATAGCACTCTCTACTCAGTGATCCCAAAATCCTTTGTAGTAGTGTATTTCATTTTGTGACAGCCCAATGATATAGGCAAATAACACCATCTCCTTTATATAAATTGGTCAGTGAGTCTGAGAAAGTTAAGCACCTAATTCAAAGCCCATTAAGGCAAATGAAAAGACTCCCAACAGGCTTTTGGTCAGTTGTTAATGAGATATCTCGGGTCATACAAAGAATTTGTGACAGAGAGCAGAACTCAAGTGTCCTTATTCCAATTCGTGTGTCTTAGGTAGACATCATCCACCTTCCATATAAAAAGGATTTTTCAAAGGGCAGATTTGTGCCTATCATCCTCACAGAGTAGTGTCAAACAGGTAAAGTGATATCACATCGACTTAAAAAATAGCCACACAGCAGAAGGTCCCATGTGGGCAGAGATGGATCTCACAATGAACAGTTATCCAAATCGTGGTTCCAGAAAATTAAGGCCATATTTCAGACCAAAGTGACCCAAGTGTGTGCTGACCATTTTTATAAGTACAGGAAATCTTCGCCAACTGATGCTTGGAGAAATAAGAGGAAGAATAATAATCTAATGGGAGGGGGTTAAGACAACATAGCCAGACATTTCTAAGAGATTTCTAGTGACAGAACAAGAGGCAATGAATGGAGACTGAAATGCAATAAATTCTATTTAAACACAAGAAAAAAATTTTTTTACTGTCAGAGTGGTCAAATAGCAGCATAGGTTGCCCAGAGAGGCTCTGCAGTTTCCATTCTTAGAGATAATCAAAACTCAGCTGGACAGTCCTGAACAACTGACTCTGACCAGAGTGGTACAGAATAATTTTACTAGATGACCTCCAGAATTAACGTTATGCTAAAAAAATTCAGTGGTACCTAAGACAGAAGGTCCCGGGCTGCTGAAAGTATAAGCATTCTGTGCAATAGCAGAAACCCCTGCCATCAGTTTACAACCACAAGTAGTTGTAAAGAAGATGCTTCCTCCTCTGCTGATCTCTAAGCTCTTCATGCACCTTGTGCTGCTCCTCCAGGACTCACAGCATCACCCCTGACACTGCAGTGACTTCTGGCAAGCAGGGAGCATCCAGAGGTACTGGAGTGCTGTAGTTTAGAGACCCACCATACCTGGAATGACAAATGAATTGCTCAAATCCAGCTATAGTGAAATAACTCTTTACTCAACCATTTTTCATAACATTTAAAATAGACAACTCCTTTTCAAATAACCATTTATGAGATAGGTAAAGAAATGGGGAGGAGGTGAGGAGCAGGAAATACCTTATATTTAATCTGCCTACACTTTAACTGGACAGGTTTGTCTTTCCCTTTACAAATTCTGAAAGACTTGCTTTTCAATGGATCTTACCTTCCTGCATATCTTGCTTCTTAGGTTGCACATTTCAGAAAAATAAAATAAAAAATCTTTCTTAGTAGCACGCATTTCCTTTATTGATAACCTTTTAATTTAGATTAACAGGGGACTCAGAGACCTAGACAAATTCATTCTTTGTTTCCAAAACTTGTTTAGTTCTTTCGCTTTGAGAGGCAGCATCAGTTCACTCCTTTGGGGATACAAATGTCTTTCGTGAAACTGGGGAACTTCTGTACTGGCAAAGCAGTTAGTGGTCACTGTAATGATTCTTGAGTTTGAGTTGTACATTAAGATGCATATCTGACACAGGCACACATGTAGATTAAATTCCTACCTCTCTATTATCCCTTGACTGGTACCAAAATCAACAGCTACTGGATTTCTGGGAAATACAGAAATCCTTGAGATATTTAACCCAATGAAAAGACAATTACAGTAATGACAATTTGGGATTTTGTGCCCAGTGTGCCTATGACTCTCTTGTGAGATCAAGACTTTTTCTTCAATATATTCTTATCCTTTCTATTCTGAATCAAACATTTGTTCAGTAGAAGCAGAATCTTTCCTTTCCTACAGTTTAAGATGGTTAGTTACAGACCTAAGTTTATTTTCATCAACATATAGCTTGACAAAAGTGGTTTTCACCCATGAATGAGCATATTCTACTCATAATACTGCATAAAACCCATCAGTCTCGCATTTTATATATGGAGAGCCTTAGAAAGCATATAGAACAAACTCCTCACAAAAGAACTCGGCTGACACTGTATCTCCACAGGTATTAGATATATCATTAAGCTAAGGAGAAATATCCTTACTAAAAACATAAGTAATTTATATGCTTATGTCTATTTAAAGCTAACTAAAACTATTCCATGAAACCCAGCTTTTTGAAAGTCATCCCCCCCACCCCCCCCTCGCATGTTTTAGTCACCACATTCTCATACTGAGGGATAAAGGTAGAGTTAAGCAACACATTTCCCTGAAATGGCAATGAAGTGCAGCCAAAATAGAGATAATTATTTTAATTAATGGTAATGATTTTAACGGTTGAACATTTTAACTAATTAATTATGATTGATTGCTTGTTACTAATCAGGAATGTGATTCAAAGTTCTAATTGAAAACCTGAGAGGAACGGGCACTAAAATATGATATACTTCTGCTGAGAGAACAGGCATTTATTTTTTATATGAAACACTTCAAAGTAAAATTCATTTTGACATTTAAGATGGCCAGAAAATAATGTACATCTCCTTCACAAGAGGCTTTTTACCCACAGACATGAGAATTTGAAGATAACCTGATAACCAACTTCAAAAAAATGGTGTGCTCTTTCTGGTCTTATTTGAAATCTGCCCTAACCCTCTTGTGTTATGTTCCCTGTCAACACGGCATTACGCTGTTGTGCTTTAATACACGAGGGAGAAGCTAACTGCATAATATTTATTCAGGATATGAACTCATTGAAGTGGCTTTATAGATCTGAAGCTGTTCTAAGGATCTCAGTGAGGCATTTATTGAATTAAGTAGCCCTGCAATCTATTCTCACAGATACAATCTCTCACCAACACACTACTCCTAGCTTTCTCAAGCCTGGGTTGAGGACCACACTAGTAGAACAGCATCTTTCCTACCAAAAAGCCTCACTCTGCCTGTACACCTGGAGGCACAGGCAGCGCTGCGAGGGGCTGCTGTTCCCCAGAGCCATAGGGATGTGACCCAGGGACCAGTGGCTACAATTCACCCTCCCACTGTGGCCAGGACTCTGGGGAGCTATAGGGTTTTACCACTGTCTGCCACATCACTACTAATCAGAAGGCTGGGCTGATCCCAGAGTAGCTGACGGACCACAGCACATGGGAGGAGGGTGTATCAAGGAAAACCAACCCCAGTGCCAGGCTTCCCAGTGATGCCAGAGGTGGCACAGCCAAGCCATCTGTCCCGCAGATCGTGAGGAAGGCTATGCAAGGACTGAAACCCCTCCATGTAAATCTCTGCACTGCAAGGACAGGTAGTCAAGTGCCACTGGAGACAGTTTGGCATGATCCTTTTATTGAGGGCAAGGGCAGTTTACCTTTGAAAGGGGCAGCCCTGACTGTACAGTTATTCTGGCCTCACTTTCTCTTCTCTTCCCTTCTCCCAGTTTTAGGATCTAGACATCCCATAGCAGCAGGGCAAGTGGTTTTAGAAAAATGATAACTTATATTTTGGGATAAAGAGGGACAAAAGCCCCTGTTAACAGCAGCCCATAGTCAGTGGCTTAGGTGGAACAGCAAATGTCAGCCCAGTGAGCGATTCACAAGAGGCAGCAGCCTCAGGAACAAACCACCTCAGGCTGCTAGCAGGAAACACTGCAGAATGGGAAGGTCAAAAACAGCCCCCTTTCCAGGAGGTAAGCATCAAATGCTGGGCTGAAAACAGATCCTCTCACAAAATTATATAGTCCGAAATCTTTCCCCGATTCTGCATAGGCTCCTTGCAATGCAAGTCTTAATAAATAAAGAAATGGTCTGGCTTAGGCAGAAGGGGGTAAAGCAAGAATTGTAGTGCCACCAAAATGTTTATAGAAGAAGCATGAAGCTGTTTCACAGTTTTGATAGAGAATTTGCTCCCTCGTTAGCTCATTTTAAAAAAGGAGAATCCCCAAAGTATCATTTGGCAACTGCTATAAATAAATGTTGCAGACATAATACTGCTTTCTTCTTCCAAAAAAAAAAAAAAAAGAGGATTAATTCACAATAAATGTATGGGTTAGAGGTATGTAGAGCTGGGATAAGAGATGTGACACTTTTAGCACATCCCTGATACTGCTGGTACCAGTGTGCCTGCCTCGGGTAGGCAGTGCTTGGTCTGAACTGGTGGTGGCTGTTGAAAGGTAAGATCCAGTCCCACAGTAAGCAGGCAATACTGTGGGACTGCATGGCACTGCTTACGAGCATGCTTACAACTGGACCAAGGGTTCTTGCAGAGATCAAGCTGGAGCGATATATCCAAATTTCTAGGTGTTTTAAAGTCATTAGGCACTTCAGTGCAGAGCCTGAGGATCCTTGGGCACCTAAATCTAATCCTATACACATGACCAAAAGCCAGATATCTCACCATGATCCAGGCTTAAGCAGTCTTCCCACCTGAGCTCCACCTAAACCTTCCCAAAGCCCAAACATTGTCAGACTTATATTTAAGTAATTATGACAGTAATTACCCTGGACTTTGGCAACTCAACTGCTCGCCATGCAGGTGCCCCGTGGCCTTGGTGCTGTGCTACCTGTGGGACACTGCACTCCCACCCAAAACCCAGCCAGGAGAGGCAGCTCGGGAACTGACTCATGGGCGGAGCAGATATCCTTGATTTAGCCACACTGAATGCAGGGATTAATTCATTCACCCTAATTTCCCATCACAGATGTACCAGTACCCCAAATTCAGCCCTGGAAAGCGAGAGAGTGGATTCCACTCTGGGCACCATGCATTTACCTGCTCTGTTAAGCCATTAAGTTAATCTTAACAAAAAAATAAAAACAAACAAGCAAATAAACAAAACCAAATAAACAAAAAAAAAAGGTAAGCAGCTTTTCTGATCTGAAGAAGAAAAGGGAATCAGTCTCAAAGATAAAACTTCCACCTACCTCTATTCACATCACAGGAAGAGAGAATTTAGCAAATCAATCAAGCAAATAACTTTAAAGATTTTAGCACACTTCTTCCTTAACTATTTGAACCCTGGTAGAGGTATGAATTTTCTTCCATAGCACTCCTATTACAAAAATTCATTGGTAGAGCTGACTAGCAGACACTGGCACACAATAGAGCACTTGCAATTTTGCCTTCTGAAAGAGACAACCCAGACCAGAATAGATTCTTTCCTTGCATTATCCCACTCTACCTCCAAGAAGCAAGCTGAGAGAACCGCAACTGCAGGGAGCATGGCTGCTAGCTTAAAAAGAGGGACAAAATGGGAGTACAGTGTGGAAAGGACCATGCCTTTCAGTTTACTACTTGCATGTTGAGCCATTGAGATTGGAGGAAAAAAAAAAATCATATTTGCTGATTGCATAAATAAGCCCCAAAGCTGCTGCCCTATGCATTTTGCTCCTTTAAAGGACTGTTGTATCATATTAGCAGTCATCAGAAGAAACCATGCCTAGAAACTTCTCTGAAAGCTGCAGCACTTCAAGAAGGATCAGAAAGAAACGTCATCAGGCAGTACTCCCTCCTGCCCCTTTAGCATAATGGCTCAGGAGAGGGAGATTACAACAGGTTTTCATCATGAATATCATGTGTTTGAGCAAGGAGCAATTTCCTGACAGCTTTGATTCCAAATTTCAACATTATGTCACTTGCTGAAGTATCAGACACATCATTAACCAGCTCTAGCAGGTTTTGTTATGATATGATGAGTCAATATCTGCCTAGAAAATTTAACCCATTTTTCTCTCACACACACGTTTTGAACAAGCTCTATCCTAGAAATGTCTGCCTTTCTGAACAACATTTCATCTGAATTGTAAAATACCCTTTGATGCCTTATTATTTACACAGCACTTGCACATGCTCAAGCCTTATTCTCAGTCACCTTCCATCTATACACAGAATTCAAGGTGCTTTCTAGATTTAGCTTTAATTCTATTTTTTTTTTTATTTTAGGCAGCTAATCATTATAACCACACTCAGTCCAGCAATTTCAGAAAAAGAGAGAGCTGTGATCTCTCACTGAGATCTGCTGGACGGTTGTGAGGTCAGGCCATTCTGAATGGCCAGGTGCCAGCATGCACAGCCAGCTCAGACCCCTCTTGCTGTACTCCTGCTCCTGGACCACCTTTTCTTTCTCACTGCTGTTTCTGTGCACTACCCCAAATTAAAGGAGGGTCACAGATTTTAAAAAGTGCCATTTCACAGCAGACTGGCAGGATGATTCAGACAACCTAGCAACTGGCACGTGTCACTACGTACAGTGCTTTGTAAGACTCAGATCTAAGGTGGGTTTTTATACTCATGTTTTAAGTTTAAAAAGGGCTATCACAAGTCAATGACTACTTATGCCAGAAAAAAATACATCAATGTAGCATTAAATCTCCCTAACCTTTGCACCCAGGGCATGGCTGCACAGATGTCTAAAACATGGTGGAGGGAAGAGTCAGATTAGGTACTTCCCCAGTTACTCTTCTGCAAGCTAAAGAAATTAAGTCTACCTCATTTTCTCTTTTACTTAAAACACCAATGCTCAAGTACAAATTGGAGCATTTACTTAGTTGGAAAAGTCAAAGGAGAATTATTTATTTTGTGGAGGCCTACTGATAAATTCTTTGTAACATCTTTCTCTAATAGAAAATCTGTTTAAATGAGGGAACTAAAGAATAAATTTACCTTCTTTAAAAACAGCAGAGAGAAAGAAAAGGCAAATCTCTCAAATCAGTTCAGCCTAAAATAATTAAACATGGCCAAAATTGGAAAGTTATATTGTAACATTTGAGGGGTGCACGCTCATTATGAGGCAGCTGCTTCTGAACTGCAGCAGCACACCCAAAAAATGTGAAAGACTGACAACACAGACACGTGTATGAGAACTCAGGAGCTGCTGTTGTTCTGTGGACAACACAAACTCAAAACCAGAAGATAGTTTCCCATTTACATCTGTCTGTGATCTCCAAAAAAAACCCTGCAACACGTAACCTCACCTGGAGAGAGAAACTGAAGTCCCCTTCAGCTGCCTATAATCTTTAAATTCAGTGTCAGCCAGGCTTTATTAGAAACCTCAGCTGATCTGGGATCAGGGAGGCTGTCCAAAACTAGGTGTGTGAAAATATATTTTCCTCACCATATATTTGTGTTCATTTATTGCATATTTTCTGTTTCTTTAAAGCTACTACATGAAACATTTTCATCAAAATATGTTTGTCTGTTTAAATGCTTTGGAATATGCTTGGAATAAAGCAATACACTTGGGTTTGTGAAGCTGTCAGCCCAATTTTATTTTCAGCAGGTTAGGACTATTTAGAGAACTGCTTACCCCTTTCAAAGAGGGTTTGAGGAGGAAAGGCATGGGAGGATCTTCTGGGAATCTCATGTGCCATCTTCTAGACCACTGTAGGAGGAGTATGTGTTGAGATAATGTCATGGGTTATGTTCAGAAGCAGGGTCGGTTCTAGACCATTAGTCTTGAGCTTTAATGCTAATACTTTTGCATAAGAATAAACATATTTTTAAATTAAACTGCCTGAAATTTGCATTAGAGGCAAATTTAGCTTCAGGCTCTCCCTGCTCTTTGCTGTTTCTGAATAACAAAGTTACTCATAAAATGCACCCAAAAATATTTCTTAGCTAGTAGACTGAAATGTCAGTGCAACAAACCAGGACTTGGGCAATTATTTTTCAAGGTGTTCCCACATGTTTTCTGGCTCCAGATAAAGCTGTTTTTCACTAGCACTGTATCCTCTGTATTTATGAACTTGTTTACCCTTTTTTTGAAATACCAATCAGAAAAATAGAGCCAGGGGTAATAAAAACACAAAGCTAGTTGTAAGTAGAAACATTAGCTTTACCAATATCAGCTGCTGTCATGAAAGGTGTTCCAAGTGTCTCACCCCTTAAATGAATAGTGAGTAAGAAATTAGAGGTTCAGTGAAGGCTCTAGTTCAAAATTCATTCCTGCTATGTTACACCTACATCTGCTATGTCTTTTAATCATTAATAAATATCTCCAGAAATAGCTACCTAAATTAGTGTTATTCACGAAGAAAAATAAAATTGAATAGACTTTTTTTTTTTTTAAGTTGGCATTCAATATATCAAGATGTTACAGAAGAATGAAAAATAGATTAAGATTCAACCTGATGCCCTTTCTGTCCTGCAAAGCTGAAGTGGGCTTGTTCAATACAGCAGCCTAAATCTCAGGTTTCTATTGAAAACTGCGTGGGAAATGAGTGCCATACTGCAAAAGTCGGGGAGGAATGGTGGAATAGAGAAAGAGAAAAAGCTTTGCATTCACTTCAGCATCAAGTAGATACAAAATCCTCAAATTGAAAAATGAAGCATTATTATTTCAGCAAATGAATGTCTACTGAAACAGAAAGTAATAATGGCCAGTCTTCGCGAACGAAGAACCGGGGAAGGTCTTTCCACCTTCCAGCCTGCGCATTGGATTTTTTAGGTGAGACACAGTGTGCGCGGAACTGAGCCCACCCTTTAATCCTGAGGTTCATCTGCCGGGGCCAAGCGAGCTTGGACGGTGGCAGCGAGGTCCTCAGGACGTAGATGGATTGCCTTACAGGGCTAACGAGCTCCATCTGCCCCGGGGAATGGCCCCGACCGGGAATCGAACCCGGGTCTCGGCGGTGACAGCGCCACGTCCTTAACCACTAGACCACCAGGGGCTCCCTAGAAACAGAAAGTAACAACTGCTTTTTGCTAGCTTCAACAGAAGCACTGAGAATTCAGCAGAATAAAGCTGCCTTTCAGTCTTACTGGTGACTCATCAATGGGAAAACTGAGGCACAAGGCAGGTTTTGGTGTCAGCACCCAGACCAGGAGAAAAAAACCTTTCCCAGGCCTGACTCCATTCAATACAACACCGAATATTTCCATCCCTCTTGCAGCTCCCTTCCCCTACAGGAGTGGAAATTGTTCCAGCTGGTACCCAGATTGTCACCAGTTAACTGAAACTGGATCCCAGAGGTGCAGTCGTAGAAGTCCATGACTGTCAATAGAAGGCCATTTCCATTTTGTGAAGCCTAAACTGTGAACTTATTCCAATTGCTTGGGGTTTTGTTTTGTTTTCATCCCAGAATAAAACAATACTGAGAACCTTCTTAATTTCTGTACAATTACAGAATTTATAATTCTGTATAATAATCTAGATCAGCCAGTTCTCTGATAACTGTATTATTAACTCAGACATTGTAGGATGCCAGCAATTTAAATCAACCACACTAAAATATTCCAATAAAAAAAGCAAGGAAAGCAATGAAAAAAAGGTGAGTTGGAAAGAGAGAGAACTTACTGTGAAGAATGCAGAAGTCTCTGACTGTTTAATAGATAAGAATGAATGCTGCTGTTTAACTAGATCCAGCCACTGAAATATCTAATTAAAACTGATGTGCTTATTTAGTTTCCAATTCATCACAGGTGGGCCCACATTAATGTGAAAATGAAAGTAAATTACCAGCATTTGGCAATCTCACTGAATGTCATTCACATTATTAGCTCAAATCTCAGAATGCATTTTAAAATATGGTTCATAGGTAATAATGTGCTTGAGAACAAGTGAAACCTTGAATCTCTGTCTTTTAGTATTTTACAGGCAAGTGTGAATTCAAACTTTACTGGGGGAGCTGCTGGATAATGCTCGTGATATTCTGTACAAAAGTGCCTTTAGGCAGAATGTTCTGGGGGAGTTGCACTCACTTTCCTACCACTAATATCACCTGGGAATTGTTGTTTACATTGGCCCCACTCCTACCTGACCCCCTCCAGCTAGAAGCTCATAATAACTTGAAGCCATTTAATTGTAACCAGATTTCAGGCTCACACTCAGATCATGGAGACGCTGTGTGATTCAACTGCAATGTATTCAGCTTCGTAAATGCACAACAGAAAGGAACAAATAGACTTGCAAATAATGTGTCTTCCAAGAGGATTTGAATTTTTTTTTGGTAAATATTATATTTTTAAATTGTATGTATTATGTGCACTTCAGCTGGTTGCTAAAAGAAAACCAAAATACATTTGATTTTGATTTAGAAAATCTGTGCAAATATTCAAAATATGTAAGAATGCATTTAAGCCATCAGTTTTTATGAACTGAATGTTTACCCAGTGCTCAAAGAGGGACTGTATATTATTGTCCGGAAATATATACATCCCTTCAAATCCAGTTAGCAGGATTCTACTAAACTGAAAAAATTTTTCAAATCTTTTTTTTTTTTTTTTCAGTCCATGTAACCAGCATTTCATAAAATCAAATACTATAATCAGGGGGTTACTTCAGGTGCTCAATGTGTCTTCAAATTTCTCAAAATCAGACAATTGTTTTATTTTACAACATCGTCTTGAGTATTATTGGCAACTTTAACACATGTTACTATAGTGAAAAGGGCGATTTCTGTTTCAAGACATCAAAATAATTTTACCTCTGCTGCTTTCAAAACCAACACTTTTCATTTAAAAAAAATTATAAAAATATTTTTACTGGATTTGAAAAAAGTTTTTCAATATTTTTCTGTTTTAATAGTCTTCCCCACTATCCTTTTGCCATTAAAAGGTGAATTAAGGGAATTTATTAAAATGAGTGGTGAGATTAGATAGATAAAAATATATATTATATATATTATGTATATGTGTATATATATATAAATGTAGACAAATTTCTTCAGTAATAAAATGTGAACTGCAGCCTCTGTTTTTACTGGAAAAAAATAATTTTTTCCTTGGCCAAATAGCTATGTCAAGGCACTGTAGACCCTTGCAAGCACCATTTTAAACAGTCTCCCATTATCAACCACACAAAACATTCCCAAGACCTGTATTGCAAAGCTAAGCAGGCTGCAAAATCTCATTCTTTTAGAGAGAGAAAGCAAAGAAAGGCAGAAGATGAGCCCAAGAACCCCAAAGGAGAGAAGAGGAAGGGGAGAGAAGGACAGGGGCTAAGAAAACTATAGTGTGCCAAAGAGAAGTCAAGTTAGGCAGAAATTTAGTTTAAGGAAAGAAAAAATACATACAAACAAGGATGCTACATCACCCATATAGTCTTGGAGAAAACCTCAACCCTACGTGGTTTTAAAAACAAAGAAAAAGAGGAAATATGTAAGGTAAGCAGATTGCTTATCCAAGGGATATGGTAGGACTGTCCTCCCATGTTTTAGACAATGTAGAATTGATCTCAAGCTGAGGAGTTGCTGGCCAAGCCTTTTGGAGTGCAAGGGTGAGAGCATCCTCCAGTGCTGTCAGGAAGCACAGCCAGGGTGCTGTCAGCTCTCTGGCAGAGTGAGGAGGGAACACTAACATCCCCAGGAATGCTGACTGGACAGCAGATGGAGATCCTCCTTTCTGTCTCCACCCCACCACAGTTTCCCTTCAAAGACTCATTTGCAGTATAAGTAGGGAGAGGAGGCGTAAGGCCGAGAAACTGGTGGGAAATAATAAGAAAGAAGTGCTCTAGTTTGATGAGGATAATAACCTTTCTAACTGGTATTAGGTTCCCCATGAAATTATTTAAAACAGCAGGGAATCAAACATCCCCACGTTATTAACCTCTAACTCGTGCTTATTGAAGAAAATCAGGCAGATATTTTATGTGTGGCTTCCCAGATGATGGCACACAGCACGGTGAGGACCATGCGCAAGACCCCAGGCTGTGACACACCACGAGCTCATGGAAGGGATTTTATGCCAAAAATATGTAAGGCCCCAAAAATCCACCCAACAGGTTTATTGAAAGGGTCTTAGGTTCTTTTATACCTTGAGGCTGCACCCGGGAAAAACGTTATGACTTTTTCAGGAGGTCAAAATAACACACTTACACCGGTAAGCTTTGGAAAAGAAGAGAACTTGGCAAAAGTTTAAAGCAAACATTCAATCAACATAAAGCATTTCACAAAGCATTCACTTACCGAATTCCAATCCATCCTGGTTTAAGTTACCCAAATATTAAGAAAAAGGAATTAGGAGAAGAAGTAAGGAAAAAGACAGAGAGCGAGCAAGAAAGAATTATAGATACCATGTCAGATCCAGCATAGAACCAGCTACTACAAATCTAAGTACAATAGTGCCATGACAATGTGGAGGCCTCATGATGTTGATTTTATTTACTCTGGATTCCTGTGGCCACCAAGCCAAAGTGGGGCTTCTGGCCTTCTAGCCATTTGGGATCTGAGTTAGGGGCTCCAGGGGGTGTGGTGTAGGGTTAAGATGTGCCGGTGACTGGCAGCTGCACTAGAGGCTCTCAAGGAGGCAGGATATGAGGGAGAGCACCATTCCACCTTGGCAGAACCTCATCTGCCCCCTCCCACGCACACAGTTATTTCGAGCCAGCAGTAACTTTTTTCCAGTCTATCACACCATGGGACCAGGTCCTCATGCTGACGAGGGACAGCCTTCCCACTGTGCCCCAGCTCTGGTGGGCTGGTTGCCATCCACTGGCTGCCCAGTGGCCACCATGACCCACAGCTCTCTGTTCCTTTCTGAGCAGCTGCATACAGGCCAAGGTTTCCCCATCCACTCTGGGAAGGCAAATATCCAGAAGCAAGAGAGGATGCTATGTATGCTATGAATCACAACACAGCACCGGGGTGACACTAGAACTGGCTGCACTATTAACACAGCTGTTAATAAGGCATTTGTGTATGGCTTTTTAGATGAAAGCTAGTCTAGTGTAAAACATTTCAGGGAAAATATTTTTAAAGCCAACTGAAGACCATTTATTAAAAGAAAGAAAAGTTTCAGTCCAGAAATTGGCCAAACTGGGAAACCAAAGCATTGTACTGAGTTTCTTACATCACTTGTACATTTTCTAGGGTGTGACAAAATACCATCCAGAAGAAAAATGTATTGCCACATTCAAAAGTAATTATTAGATAAATCTGTGGATTTATATCATCTAAAGACACAGAGCTGAATCATATGAATGGTAGGCTCTTCCAACTTAGTTACAAATTGTGTTGGGAAATAATGTAGCACTTCGTTTTTAATTGTGATCCTCCATCAGAGCAGTACATTGTTTGGCTGGGGATCCACTGCTGGTTTTGTGTTTAAACATTCTATTTCACTTAAATTCTTTGTGGGAAATAATTTTTTTTTTCTGTTGCCAACAATTCTTTCCTTTATTCCCAGCAAAACTCATTTGACTGTCTATTTTTCAAGTACTTGAAAAATATTGAGCAAACCTGTTCTTTTATAAAATACTAAGGAATTTAGGACAACAGAAAGTCATTGAAATGCTACTTTGAAATATTTAAACCTTCAGAGGGCAGGTTCAGTTTTTTAGGGGTTTATTTTTGACATTTTTGAAGATATACATACATAAATTATTGGTAATGCTGAATTCCAGCACTGGAAATGCAGCGAAGGACCTTGGCGGCACCACAACGAACAGCTGCTTGTGAAGAGCCTGCCTTCCCAAACACCCAGAGGAAGGTAGGGAGTGCTGAAGTGTTGGCTGAATATTCAAAAACATTGCAAAAAATAAACCTCACCATAAAACAAAATGTGAGGAACACACTTCTGTTCCCAACGCCCCTTGGGCAACACTGCGGGAAGGACCTGGCTGTACATTTTACACCTCTGCTATATGCTCATACAAACACGCTTTAAAAAAACCCCAACAAAACAAAACCCAAAACAAACAAACAAACCCCACAAAACAAAAACCCAAGAAAAACAAACAAAAAGAGCCTTATTACTATTTCAGTGTCTCTGAAATAACATTGGTGTCCCATAGAAAAGAAGTATTTCCCATGTACAGCACCACATAATCATTTAGCTGCACGGTGGGAGGTATTTGCCGTCTTCTGAAGTATCACTTATTAGCCCTGGTGGGGCTGCAACTGGCAAAACTACAGGTTGATCCTGTACAACCAACCAAATGGTTTGAAGGTGCTGTGGGGAGATGAGTGGGCTCTCTTCTGAGTGCAAATGCAGTTCAGCAGGTGAATGAGAAGGGCAGGAGAGTTTTATGGTGTTGTAGGGTCACTTCTGAGAGGTGAATTATTGACAGTCTGCATTGTCCTCGAACAAAGACATGCCTGTCAAGAACAAGGACCATCGCTACGTCTGGGGCTGTGCACACATGCTGTAATAAAAACAGATTCCTCCACCGAGATTTTACAAGCCAGGTTTATGACCAGGCAACATACAGATGTAATACACAAACACAGAGGAAGAGAGGAAAGGAGATAACATTAAAATGAGCATGCATTTTTCATAATAGGCAGTAATTTCATGGCTTAATTTAATCAGTGGTCTAACTTAGTGCAGTACCTTGCTTTTCTCCTGTCCTTAAAGTTTTAAGGCCTCGTTAACATATGATGCATGTGGAATATTTCACAGAAACTGCAGTCACTAAGAGTAGTCCCCTAAGCTTTATGGCATGTTTCACAGATTTCACAGGATATTCTGAGTTAGAAGGGACCCACAGCAATCACTGAGTTCAACTCTTAAATGAACGGCTGGTAGAGGGATCAAACCCGCAACCTTGGTGTTATTAGCACGATGCTCTAAACAACTGAGCTAGTCTTTGAGGTTGTCTTTGTGGGATTTTACTCCATTTAAAGCACTGATCCCAACAGAACATATTTTCCCACCACCGTTTCAAAAGGTTAGTAAGGTGTTCTGCAATAATTTACATCTTCTGTAGTAAGAACCCTGAATGAGCGTTGAATTCTGCTCTGTTATGTGGGAAGTGCAAGCCACAGCTTTTAAGGATGTTCACAGAATTGTATTGTCTGATTTCTGCTTACTCCTGTGTTGCATTTGGAAGGGGCTTTGGGAACTGCTGGCAAAAGAAGATGTTTCAGCACTGTAAGTTGTTAGGTGTTGCTTTAATGAAACCACTTCCACAGAGAAGAGGAAAATGCTACATCAGTTTAGGCAGTGAAGTTAAGCTCTGGTCCTGAGGACACAGTTTAAGCTGGGGAAGAGGGCTCACAGTGTGCCACTGGTTTCCATAGTAAAACAGGTTGTGTGTGACTTGGCAATAAGCCATTAACGTGAAAATATGTACAAGGTGAGGGGTAACAGCCTTTCACGTTTGTACGCTGTCACTATTCCTATTCTTACCTTCCATGTAAAGATGATCTCCTGTACAGTGTAGTCTCAGGAATACCTGCACATGCTTGGCCATGAAATTGTTTATTGAAATATACGATCACACATCTTTAATTACACTTCAGAAGATCACATGATAACAGTAGGCGTTTTTTAGTAGCCGTCTTGATAGGCCCACAAGGCCCTTGAATATAAAAGGAAGAACAATCATCCTCCTACCTGTATTGAGACCAAAATATACGTTGGTGCTGCCAGACTTGATTTGCATATAATTGAAATTCATCTTGCAGGTTCAAATTTTAAAGAAACTCAAATCTGGTGCCAGCTGAACAGGACAGTAGAGTTAAAGGAGAAACTATTTTGGCCCAATTATTTTAATGTGAATTTACTGATCTTGAAAGACGCTGCATTAATGAGAGCACTTTATTTATCCAAAGGAGTACAACATAAGTGACAGTGGTGCTCCTCACCAAAACAATTTAGCCTGTTTCTGGAAAGAGGCTCCAGGGAAAGGATTTGCATCCTATTTATCAAGTCCATTGGCATCTTCTGGTTTCCTGGTCTTGCCGTTTTAATTTGTATTTTCAAATTTTAGAAAGAATGAGAAGGCTAAAGAAACACTTACAGAAGTGCTAGCCTTACACTAACTTTTGTGATGTTTAGTCATATCTATCCAGAGGATAACATCTGTTATATAAATATTAACTTTTCTAAAAATTAAAACGAGATAGGATATAATCCTTCATGCTCATTATGAAAATAAAGTACTCAATCTAAGACTGTTACAACCTTGGCAGAGCATTCTGACCCTAGCATTTCTAGAGAATCCTATGTATCCTGTATGTGCTCTCACTCCAGTTACACCTCACCGCTTTCACAGAGAACATCTGCAAATATCTAAACTGGTATTTTGGTCCTATTCAGCATCTTTGATCTCCACCACTGGTGAGATGTAATCACAATTACACAGCTGTAATAGTGCTCACTGGATAGTGCAATAGGCTTAAGAGTGGACTGTTTAGCTCTGGGATTTTAAGTAATTTTAAACCAAACTTTGAATTTTATGCCCTGCCTTTCAAACAGAAGGGTACTACACCTTCTGATTATGTATCAGGTGAGGTAGATGTAGCAGAATAGCGCACAGGAAATGTTTGGTTTCCTTACTTGTACCACATATCTCCTCCCCATTTTAGCATTAATATTCACCACGGTAGTGTTAAGCCCAGAATAACACAAACAAACACAAACAAAAATAGCATTGTTATTAACAATCAATAACATTGTTATTAACAATCAGCAGTTACCGCCTAGTTACAGTCCTTGTTCCAGCTTTGGGGCACAGTGCATCCCCACGCTGATGACGGTGATGATTCCAATAGCAAAGGTCAGCCATACAGCTTCTCTGAAGCCAGTCATCCAGATGATTACCGTCATTGACAGTTTTTGCCAGAAGCCCACTTATTGAAAGCAATGTGAATGCCACAAGGACTGTGTATAAAAATAGAGGAAAATTGTCTGCAGTCTTCCCTCATCTCCTGGTTGCCAATTGTAATTAGATCTTCAGGCTGCTTTGCAATCAGCCATCAATTCCACAGTATAAAGACCTCTGCAGCAGAATGTGCACTCTATGGCTCTATCATCAGAGTCCTCCAGTCTTAGAGATATCTTTTCTATATAACTTGGAACATCCAGGAAAAAAAAAAAAAAAAAAGGAAACTGAGTATACCAGAACTTCTTCTGGAAGAAATGGAAAAGAATATGGATTGGAGTTCCTGTGCAGCATTTCCTGATGCAACCCCACACTTAGCAGAAATACCAAAATAAGGTCAAAAAGAATCTTCATTTATGCATTTAAAGTCCCACCTCCTTTTACATTTTTCAATACAAAGGATTATCTCCCTTCATACAATATTCTTAATCATCTGTGTATCACCAATTAATTATTCATAATTTCAGTGTTTTGTGGGATCCAGTCTCAATTCGGTTCTACTGATATAAGCAAAAAATATATAAAATACCTCTAAGATCATATTCACCTACACATTACATGATGTTTCTGCATTATTTTGTCTCAGTAAAGGTTTTTCTTACCTATATGCTATTGTTTATATAATTTGTATTATAGTTGTATTGATTTATTAAAAGATATATTCGGAATCCATTTTCCCTGTGTTTAGTTGTTAGATGCATGCACAGAAGAGTGTTCACCTCTATCTAATCTATCTAATCTATCCTCTAATCTATCTTTAATCTATCCTCTTTGTATTTATTGCCCTTAAAGGAATCTATATGGACAAAGACTGATTTGCACCAGTGCCCTGATTTTCACCGTAAAGAATATTGAATAAATACTTTTTTTAAGTCCCTCTCAGCTGATTGTCTTTTAAAATGTAGTTAATATGTCAGAAATCTCACTCAACTATACATCATTTACAAAGCAATGCCATAAATTACAGTAAGCTGTAACTTTTCTGTCTTTGAACATGCTGCTCTGTACTTCTCTTTAGAGGAACTCCATGTGAGTGGTGCAAGAATAAGAACTGTTATATCTCATAAAGTCAGAGACTGCCAGCACAACCCCCAAGGTGAGTTTCAACTGCTGTGTAGCTAAAGACGATATTCACTAGCAGAAGACTTCAGGGTATAGAGGAAAATTGTCTGTGTCCACTGGACCTGGCTGTTGGAACTGGCAAGTCCCATCTCCATCTTCTCTGATGCTCATTCTATGAGGAAAAGAGAGTTTCCATAGTAAGGACAGTTCTGGTCAACCTAGACATAGGAGCCCACTGCAATTTTGAAAGATGCTTCTTTACTAAATAGGAAGAATAATGACTCTGAGGAATTATTTCTGGGAAGGAAGTCCCTACAACTTCCAACCTTACTTATAAAAGCATTATCAAGAAAGAACTAGTGCTATATTCCCATGCACCCTGTCTCTCTAGATGAAGAAGATATTTCAAGTGAAGAGAAGGGGGCAAAAGTTAAGAGTAAGACATTCAAATAATGTTTCATGAACCTTGGAAAATGTCATGCTGAGCTCCTCAGGTGAAAATTTAGTTTCTGTGCAATTCAATCTTCTTTCAATATGCCCATCTGACTCTCCAGATTCATTAACTGAGCAGCCACATTTTCTAGCAGGTTTCCTACAGTGATTGAAGTTTGCAACACATCTATTTCTGCATATAGCAATTCCAGCACTTCTCAAAATGATCCCTTAAAGTCCAGACTTGTGGCAGATTGTCTTTCCAGCAGGACAGCACAAGATGGGCTCTGGTATGTGTCTTGAGATGTAGTGGTAATGCACGTTGAAATAAATTAACTATTTATACAGAGCATTTCATCTCAGAATTGTATGAGCTATCTACCTCACAAACCATGCATAAAAGTATCAGCCTCCAGAATGAGACAAGGGAGTTTATGCAGGTCAGGATCTTAGGTACTAAGAATACACCATGTTTCAGAAACCTGATGAACCTGGGAAGTTTTGAATATAACAGTGATGTTACTCAGATCACTAAATGTAATGTAAACAAATTTGCAGGATCAGGGATTAATGATTCAATTTAGGCAATGAAAAGCATCTTTATACCTTGGTGCAGAACGACCTTTAGGCAAGACTGGAACGTCCTGCTTTTGTTTTTTAAGAACAGTTTTAACTAACCTGTATTTCAGCAGTCACAGAATTAATTACAAAAAGCAAAGTTCTCAAAGTTCTCCTAACTCATTTCTTCTCATTTCTTTTCCTTTATAAGTCTTACTGTCTGCTAGGAGAAAGTTATAAAAAATAGCTAGCTAACAATTGTATAGAATCACATCAAGTGAAAATATTTTAATAGTTTTGTTATATTGTGACATCTACAACCATCACTTAGGGGTTAATGGGTATAATTTTGGTTTGTTTTTTCACCTACCGTCGCTCAGTCTTACAAGATAACCATAGTTTGCAACCACACTTGTTTCTTGTGTGACTCCAGCCAGCTGAACCCAAGTGAGCTTCAGAGAAATGAAAGTGAAGGGAATAACATGTGCAATTTTTCTTTAATTCTTGTGTTTCCAATATAAGAAAAATTAGGAAAAACAGGCTAAGATACAGACTTAGTGCTGAGCAGAACAAAAGTGATGCCAGGAGCTGTGTGCTCAAAGAACTTCCTGTACAGTGAATATCCAGTTCCAAGTCTTCCTTGTCTCTTTTTGTCAGAATTAATCATAAAATCATAGAAAAGGTTGGGAAAGACCTTTAAGATCGAGTCCTAACACTGCCAACCAAGTCCACGACTTAACCATGTCTCTAAGGTCCATGTACTTCCAGAGATGGTGACTCAGTCACTTCCCTGGGCAACCTGTTCCAATGATTTACCACCCTCTCCATGAGGAAATTTTTCCTGATATCCAGTCTAAACCTTCCCTGGTGCAACTTGAGAACCCACACCTTACTACAACCTCCTTTCAAGTAGTTACAGAAAGAAATAAAGTCCCCCTTGAGTCTCCTTTTCTCCAGGCTAAACAAGCCCAGCTTCCTTAGCTGCTCCTCATAGAACTTGTATTCCAGACACTTCACTAACTTTATTGTCCTTCTCTGGACTCACTCCAGCACCTCAATGTCTTTCGTGCCATGAGGGACCTAAAACTGGACTCAGGATTCGAGGTGCAGCCTCATCAGTGCCGAATACAGAGGGACAATCACCGCCCTGGTCACACTATTGCTGGTACAAGTCAGGATGTCACTGGCCTTCTTGGCCGCCTGGGCACACTGCTGGCTCACATTTAGCTGTCTGTGAACCAGCACTCCCAGTCCTTTCCAGTGGGCAGCCTTCCAGATGCTGTGCCCCAAGCCTGCGCGGGGTTGTTGTGACCCAAGTTCAGGCACTTGGCATTTTTGAATCTCAGACCTTTGGCCTCAGCCCACTGATCCAACTTGTCCAGATCCCTCTGTAGAACCTTCTTGCCCTCTAGCAGATCAACACTTATGACCAACTTGTTATTGCCTGCAAACTGACTGGAGGTGCACTTAATCCCCTTGTCCAGATTGTTGTCAAAGGCATTAAACAGGGTTGGCCTCAACACTGAGCCCTGAGGAGCATCACTCACAACCAACCACCAGTGGATGTAACTCCATTCACCACAACTCTCTGGGCCCAGTCATCCCACCAATTTTTTACCCACTGAACAGTGTACTTGCCTAAGCCAGGAGAAGCCAGTTTCTCCAGCAGAATGCTGGAGGAAATGGTATTGAAGGCAGACAATGTCTACAGCCATTCCCTCATCCACTAAGCAGGTAACCTTGTCATAGACAGAGACCAGGTTAGTCAAGATCATGGATTAAGGCTATCACTGGCACTGCAATCCATAAAACACAGTGCCAACTTTACCAACTTTTTTTTATGGGAAATGACATTAAAGCAGCCGCTTCTGTATCTCTGGTAAGCTCCACATATTGTACAGACAGCTCTGAAGTTGCCTTTAGATCTGTCATATGGTGCAAACAGCTGTCGATGAGCCATGTGAACTGCTTTGACCTCCTGTGTGCCATTTTCCTCTGGCTTCCCTTTGGCTTTGAGCATGCGGCCTCTTTTACACAGCTCATAGGATTGCCACACATAAGGTTTTTTCCCATTTGAAGGGATCAGCGATTTTTCTTGGAGAATACAAATACAAATCAATAGATTCTCGTCTTAACATAAGGGACATGCTTATTTTTAAATGAACTCTGTTTTTACCCCTGAGACTAGTACAAAGCAACCAGAAGAGGCTCCATTAGAGCTGCACGGGGGATTTCAAGACTCTGCTTCACTTGTCCCCATTTCACATTGTCAAAACATGTGAAAACAAAGGATTTCATTTCACTTACAAAAGACATGTCAGTAAGTGTACAGTTTCAGAAGGAATTTAATTACATGGTATCTTCACAGGTGACAAGGTGCTAGCATTTGTATATATAAAAAACTACCTGAACAAGCTTTCAGAAGGATTTTTCCTTCAACACAGGGAAATTAGGGCTACTATGTCTCACATTAATTTAAGGTCAAAAACTCCACTCAGAGGAGTAGGACCGTGGATTGCCTAAACTGGTAGCAGAATAAATGTAGAATATGTCCACTGGACATTCACTTTCTCCTGCTGGACAGCACAATGTTGTTTTTCTTGATAGATATCTTCTTTTTTTAGATTAATTTTATCTATTTGATATTTGACTGATTTAGCTAGAAAGTAAAGTCATCTTTACATGGCATGCCTTAAACACCAACTGGTCTGCTAGGCATAAAATTTCATCAGATACCCTCTGCCCTTTAAATTCCTCATGTAGAGAAAGAGGCAGTGTAAAACCATAGGAATATAGCAGAGAGCTATTCTGGGGAGCTTTACCAACCAACCTGTGAACCCTGGGTACAGCTGGAATCAGGAGCAGTGGATCTCCCTGTGGGCACTTTCTATCAGTACAGGGCAAACATTGCATGCCCCAGCTCTATTTCACTTTTGCCATGGGGGAAAATGCTCCAAGAGATTTCAGTGCCAAAGTGCCCAAGTGCATTATCCTGTGCTTGGGACAGTACTGAGCAGGCTATGACAGCAGATGCAGCTCTAGAACCCAAATTTTGCTCCAGTAACCTGTATGGCTTGCTGAAATCCTGAAAGTCTTATTCAGGACTGAGCTGTTTAAGACCAAAGACAAAATTTGTTTTCTTGTGTTTAGACTTAACAGAGTTACATTTCATTTCACATTTCTTATTTGTACAGCAAAGAAGCAGATTGATATTTCAAAACCTTTTCCAAATGTTTATTTTAAGCAGTGATAGAGGAACTCTGTATTTTACATATGGTTAGTGGTGCTGTTTGCAAGTTATCAGTCATCAGTTTAACTTTTAATCAAAGGTTTTAAAACATTTGCGTATCTCTGAAAGTTTCACACATATTTAAGTGGAGCTTGATGAGTAGCAAAGTTTTAATTGAGCAGGTGTCCAGTGATGGAAGCACACTTCCCTGAGAGCCCCTCCTGGGGGCTATCCCTGGGTAGCAAGCAATTGAGTAGCCGAGGGGACAAGTAGCTGAGAGTAAGTGTGGTGACAACGAACCTTATTAAGTACAAAATCTGTACAGCAAAAAAACAAGACAGGAAACAAGGACAGGCTTTGATGATTATAAAAGTTTCAAAGATAATTCTGCAGCTACAGACACATATTACACATATTGCATAAATAATGTATGTATGTATATCTCTAGTATATATAATTATTTTCTATTCCATTATAGAAATCTTTATACATACAAGTTTTCAATTTTTTTTTTTTGCTGCTACTACCTTAAGATGATTGTCTTTGGTTATATTATCTCAGCTAAGTTTACTGTTTATTCCTCTGCTGCTAGAAACAACAGAAAAGGATGCAAACAATGCAGGAAAATAATATGAGCATGATGGTCTAAGAACCAACATTTCTGATTCCTGTTGTTCCTTCTCTCCTTTCTGGGGCATATATATAATACACGTGTAGTACACAGCCTTAGGTACTTTATTCTTATTAGTTAAAATGTTATAGATTTACATGCATACACATTACACAGCTAGAGAGACAGGAACAGGTACTAAACATTCACAGACATGAAGATTTAATTATGCAAGCAGCTTTAAAGCCTTTCAGTGTATACATACACATACACACACATGTTCATACATACACTTAAGTGCGAAGTGACATCAATACTGTATGTCATGCAACCCTGAGTGATATTCACAAGGATTATTTCCTAAATGATCATTAAAAATAAGCATATGTTTATTGTATTCAAAAGACAGAATTCAGTTCCTTGAACCAGTTAAAATATAGAATATTTTAACCAAGAATAAAGATGATTTACCACAGGAAGAATTTTAGAAAACGTAACTTCAGAAAAATAAAATATATAAAAGTGAGTACAATTATTTAAAAAATTTCTATGTATATAAAATTCCAAACTATTAATAAATATATCTGATAAATAATGATGATAGTCTCCATATTTCTTTGTTTAATTCTCAGTTTTCTTGCAAGATCTTCTTGAAGTTTGGTTGTAATGGATCATTACGTCCATAATGTGCTCAATGTTGGAGTGAATTTTGAACAGTTTTTAGGCTGCATACTGTTTTCTTCCAGATAATTTACTGGATTAAAATTAGCAGTGTGAAAAGCTGTAGAGAAATCTAAATGCCTGCCAAATCAAAGAAATAATCACATTTTTATGAATATTTAATATCATAGTCATGGCAAATAAGGCAAGTAATTAGTACTTACCATAAATTTGCAAAGTATTATTTTATGTAAATGCTACATTCTACTAGTTTGATATGAATTATTCATTGTATTACCAGACACTGACACAAACCAGCAAACACTAAAATCTATGTGTTATTAGTTTACTTACCTTTAATGATATTGTTTAGAGGGTATTTTTCTGAGATTACTATTTTTCCCCAAATGGGATGGAAACAAGAAGAAAGTCATTTAAAGTCACCTACTGCACATTCCAGTATTGGAGAAACTCAAGATGCAAATCAACAAAATGCGAGTTCTTTCATGTGTACAGATGAAGAGCTCTCAGCTATGTCTCCGACTGCAAAGGCTGCACAGGCGATTACTATTAATGAAGTATGGTAAAAGCTCTTTATAAAAATAATGGATGTGGGAGATAAACTGACATCTTTAAAGATAACTCCCATAACCCCTCGCAGTCAAGAGGCAAAGTCCTTGGGTCAGGGAACTAAATGATGAAGAGAGAATGTAGACCTGACCATAACATACAAAATCCGAATAGCACTTCAGTACAAAAATGCCCCTCTAGTTTATCTACAGGTGTTGTCGTATGAGTTTCAGGGCTTGACTGCTAACTTTTCTTGATTCTTACAAAAATAATTTCATTTTCCTGATTTGTGATTGGCACCTACTGATCCCTGAAAACATCAACCCTCATCATATTTCCAGTGCTGCAGTATATTAAATGACCAAAGCCACTTTCAATTCTTGCTCCATCTTAAATATAATCTCATGCTTCTTCTGGTATTAATAAAATCTTTCATTTTACTGTAACTGGCAAATGTTCACTGATACTCCCTCTTTGGAGTCACCAGTATAGAGAGTTACTCAACGCTAATTCCTAGAACACACACCCCTTTGCAATTACCTTATGAAGGTGAAAATAACCAATAACCTTCTAATCTTTTTTCACCTACCAAAATACCTTATTGACTCTTGATGAGCAGCATCTGACTGTTTAATTGTACAAAGTGAATTTTCTCCAAGCAGTAAATCTTTCAGTCTTAATAAGTTACATCCACTGCTTTATACCTGTCAGCTTGCTCTGCTGCAAACTCACCAAATTAAAATCTGCTTATGTTATTCATCCTCTCCTTTGGTAAATCCATGTACATTTTCTGCAGAAAATTTTATTTTTTCTAGTATTCATCTATCCAAGTACAAACCAATGTATTGTTCATGAGACTTTCAGACTAGCTGGTTTTGGAGTCAAATTCTCACCAAAAAAAATCTGATAGTTCATATACAATAAAAAACATATATTGGTCCTCTGCATCATAGTTCAACTTAGAGCCATCACAAGTTACATTTGGGATCTACCAAGGCATATTATAACTTTCAGTGTCTACCCCACTCTTTACCTGCATCTTAGGACAGTAGGGTTCACAGTACACAGACAAAAAGTCAATGTTCTGGTTCTGTTTTTGTCAAATCTCATCAAAGTGGCAAAGAGTTTTCATGTTCTAACAGAACTCTGAATGGTAAATATGTGAAATATTTGTATACAGTAAAAAGCTGTATTACCATCCTTGGACAAAGCTTGGAGCAACTGGAGTTGTTTTACTTGTGGCAAGTAAATCAGACTCAGATTACAGGCTGGTAGAGGTCATTTTCTCTGAGCCATTGACATCTCTGAATCAGGAATTTGCAAGCACAAGTAACATTGGTCTACATTTAAATTATTTGATACAAATACAACTTTTCTAATGCAATCTTAAATCTGTGTTACTCATGCTTTTCACTGATTGGTGTCTAGAGTTTTGCTCACCAAAGGCAAGTTTTAGCCTTCCATGCTATCATTACAATGTAGGTGTGATTTTGAGTCATGTCATGCCAAGGCATGCACCAACCAGAATGTCTGTACAGCTTCTACTGAACTGTACAAAATTGTAAACATCCCATTTCCAGAGAACTGAAATGCAAGGATTTTAGCTAGGGGAGAAGGGCCAGGTTTAAGATGAATATCAGATGTGGCTTCATAAAAGAAAATATTTCAAAGTACAGGGAAAAAGGTGTCTCAGCAGCTCTGGGAACAGCACTATTATGTAGCTCCTCACTGTGAGCTCATGTTTTCATGCTGTACTCGCGGAAGTGCAACAAGGAACTAGCAGCTAAGGATCAAGTATTAGAAGCAGTTATACAAACCACAGCTCAGTATCCCCCATTTTAAATAAAAGCTTGCCAGCTGGCAAGTGGGAGAGAAGGAAAGTTCTTGTCCTTGTGGGTGGTTTGGACTATGCAAACCATCAGTCTTTACCCTAACAAAACCCTCATCAGTCTTTGGGAGTTGCATGTTTTTCCTTAAAATCATCCTTGTGTAACCTGTTTTATTTAGGTTCAAATTATTTTCACCTCCAACTAGGCAAGTTAGCAGGGTCTGTAGAAGAGCAGAAAGGAGCAGATGTAATGATAAAAACTCATGCTGAAGCGTTCTTCAATCTCTGATTCTTTCACCCTCTAGTATGGACTCTCCCTCACTCCTGTACCCCGCTCTGTCCTCCTCTCCCCCATTCATAATGATAAGCAACATGTGCAAAACACCCAATTAAAAACAAAATACTATTTGCACATTTAAAGTGATAGCAGAGAAGATACAAAAACACAGCACAATGGACAGCAAAAACGTGGTTCACATAAATGTTTGGTTTTAGCTTTAATATTTTAAATAAACATTTCCTTCCACTTAGACTCATCCTAATCTGCAATCTCCACCTGGTGTTTTTCAAACCAGATGGAAATGTAAATTATTTAAAATCATGAAATTCCATTAGCAGTTGGGCTTAAGTGCTTAAAAAAAATAGGAAGAAAGAGAACTTTTGAGGGTTCCAGAAGGCAAGTGTGCCTCCCCTTGTGTATGGCTGCAGACACAGAGCAGCATCCAGGAGCGCTCTGCTTCGTCCATGCCCTGGCTGAGCTCTGAACACTGGTGAAAAAGCCCTAGATCAAGGTCGTGGCTGAGATTTGCATTGCAGCAACACCTGCAGCTCACTCATTCCCACAGCAGAAAGAGTGTGACCCCTGGAGAGCCTGCAAAGCAGCCATCCATTTCACCTCCCAAACTGCTTCGAGCAATGCTACCTACTTTGCTTCTATTCAGTGGGGAGAAAGAACTTTCCAAAAATGTTCTTTGTTTTGTTTTGGTTTGTTTTTTTCCTGAAGTTCAACCAATGCCCATGATGATGCCCGTTCATTCCTGTTTGTAGCATAAAAGCCTGTGAGGAAATGCCATATAAAGAAGATGCCTACATGAACAACTACTGCAGAAGACTGAGAAGGACCATGAGTAAGAAAATACAAGTCAACAGCCTGAGACACAAGATGCTCCCATCTCCCTTCCTCCAAGGTGGCTGTATTCTGCCAACCCCCATCACCCTCTGCCCAGCCCTCTATTGCACTGCACAGCAAGAAATCAAGCAGAGACTTCTTCGCCACTGGCTGGAGGACTATCTTCTTGCATCTTTAATATCAGTTTTTGTGAGTTGGTAGCACTCTGACTGATTACGGTTTGCTTGGATTTATCTAGTATTTGGCCACATCATACTATAATAAACTTCTAAAGCTCAATTATATTAATTAATGTGCAAGAAATTTATAGAATATGCAAGATGTGTAAGAATGTATATGTACAAGAATATATCCAGTGGTATGGATATAGTCTATTGACATCAGTGGTCATCTATATAGATGTACCATTTACAAAACCCACACCAGACCCACACCCATACCCCTTCTGCCTCCATTATTGATCCCCAGTTATTAACAAGAATACTATTCTTAGCCAATTACTAATCGCCCAACTTCAACTAGATGGTTACCACATCTCCATCTTTAATCCCACTTTCACCAAGCAAAGAAGAATGGGTGGATTAACCTTTCATGGACCAAATCCACTGAAGGAGACTTAGCCACTGTAACACTACTTTATCTGTCTTATTATGAATCCAGTCCCCTACGAGAGATGGCTGTGTCACCCTTGCAAAGTATGAGAAGAGTTTGGCACTTCTGAAAGGAATTTACAAGTATCACCACTGGCTCTTAATGCATCTCTTACACCCTTAGGTCTGTCAGAGTGTTGACCTGGACCAAGTATTCCCCTGAGCTGGCACAGGTCTCTCCACTGCTTGGTTTGGACCAGAGATCTGAATCCAGGTCTGGTCTAACAGAAAATATCTAAATGAGAAAGTTCATAAATCTTAAGCTGCACAGTCAGAGGATACAACAGGTAGTTAAGGGCACTGGATATGTGGGTGAGCAAAGAGCTGAAATCCCAGGTTTGACTTCAGGTTCTGTGGTTGAAGGTGGTGTCATTCTCTATGAGTTTGGCCTTCTTTTTGCACATTGCCTAGTCCAATATGAGTCCTATCAGCTGCAAGTTTGTACACTCTGTGAAACTCAGAGAGACTGTGATTAACAACGATCATATTTACTATGGAAACAATCCCTTTGGAATTTTTTTTGCTTTGTTCCTTCACACCAACACTTCTGTAAATCTTTTATGCCCTTGGTGCTTGGGCCACTGTAATAAAAAAACTCGCCTAGGAAATCTTATACCTTCCTTTTATCTCTAAAATATTAGCGTGTTGGCCAAGGAAAAAATACCTGTGAGTGACAGATATGACCCTCTCCAGGGCACCACCTAACTACAATTCCTGGTATTTCATAACACTGGCAAAGCAAATTCTTGTTCTTAGGGAAAAACCTTATCAAATGTTACAGCACTAAAAGCATTCAGAAGTGGCAGTGTAAGCAATAATCCAAATTTCAGTGTCTCCAAGTGAATTTCAGAGAAGCTGCCTCACAGAGGGAGAGGGCTTCTTGCTTCACACAGCTCTGTTCTGCTTCTTTTTATCATTTCATCATTTAAGTTCTGGACATTTTATTGTCATGGCTTTTTCTCTTTCTGGTTCTAAAGAACAAACCTGGGGCTTCTGACTAGGATGGACGAACAAAGAGAAAAAACATTCCTGTAGCAAAGGCAATCTTGTCAAATCACATTTTAAAATAAACAGTATTTTAGGGTATACCTATACTGTATTTATTGCAGTTTGGGCAAAGGGCACTGTATTCACTGTATGGCTCCTTGGGACAATAGATCTTGTTGCACAGAAATTAGTGGAACTAAATGACCTGACGTTTGCTGTGTTCCTCAAAAGGGTTTTGCTGTCTGCATGGGGCTCTCTTTTTTATACTGCCAGGAGCATCCAGGCAAGTCAGTTTAAATCTAGTTAGGATATATCTGCATGTATTGCAGTCAGCTCAGCTGCAGAGTAACTGCAGTGTAGTGTCCCCTCCCATACAAAACAAGTTGCTCTATGTTGTTAATTTTCTATAAGCTTGCATACCCCATAGGTAATCCAAAATTATCCTGCTTCATGGAAAGAAGTCAGCAGCCATCTGCACCAGAGTGAATGGCACTCAACATGGTAGAGGTCCCAGCTGAGAGCAAGTCTTCCTCTCATTATCATCCGAGACTTTCCCTCTTCCCTTAACAAGGCCCAGAGAAGCCATCAAAGAGTATTCTGAAATTTCCATAGCTTTATATCCATATAGAGCTTCTTCAGTGCTTTCTGTGTAGAACAGCTTGCAGCATCTGGGGGTACTTCCCTTCTGGGGGTAGGAGCCTCCAGAAGTTCAGTTACCTTAGCCACAGCCCTCAGGGGCAAACTCTGCTGTCGTTCCTTCATCATCATCCTACAGATGATGCCAAAGGTAAAAGGAAAAAAAGGAGGTCCAGCTAGGGTTGTACCTTCTATCTGTGCCATCCTGGACTCAGAGCTGCAGAAAAAGAAAGCTTCTCTCCACTGCTTTAGGGAGATCAGAATTTGGTAGGGACTCCTCTCTGTCCAGTGTGAATCAGAAAACAGTACAGGTTGGACAGGTCATCCTTCTTTAAGCAGGCACATCTACAAGGTCAGATGATGTTCCTCAAAGCTTTATCCTGACAAATTTTGTAAACATCCAAGTGAGCATGTGGTGCTCCCTGTTCTCATGGTGTAACAGTTTTTCCTCGTATCCACAAGGATACAGCTGGATAAACACATCATGCGTGTCTTATGGGTTGAGCAGAAAGGATAAGAGTGAAGGGGGTAATACCAGACTGGTGACCTGTCACTGGTGGGGTTCCACAGGGCTCCATCTTGGGCCCTGTGCCCTTCAAGAACTTCATAAATGACTTTGACTCAGGACTGGAGGGGGATAATAGGCAAGTTTGCAGATGACACAAAACTTGGAGGAGCTGTTGACTCCCTCAAAGGCAGGGAGGCCCTGAAGAAAGACCTGGACAAGTCAGAGGACTGGCCAATCACCATACGAAGTTCAACAAGGGAAAGTGCTGGATTCTGCACCCGGGATGGGACAACCCTGGATTTACAGACAGACTGGAGAATGAGATGGTGGAAAGCAGTGCCATGGAAAGGGACCTGGGGGGTCCTGGTCGAGGGCAAGCTGAATATGAGTCAGCAGTGCCCTGGCAGCCAGGAGGGCCAACCCTGTCCTGGGGGGCATCTGGCAAAGCATCGCCAGCCAGTCAAGGGAGGGGATTGTCCCGCTCCTTTCTGACCTGGTGTGGCCTCACCTTGAATACTGTGTGCAGTTTTAGTCACTGCAATATAAGAAAGATATTAAGCTCTTAGACAGTGTCCAAAGGAAGGCAATGAAGATGGTGAAGGGTCTTTGAGGGGAAGCCATATGAGAAGCAGCTGAGGTCACTTGGTCTGTTCAGCCTGGAGAAGAGGAGACTGAGGGGAGACATCACCACAGTCTACAACTTCTTCATGAAGGGGACAGGGGCAGGCACTGATCTGTTCTCTGTTGTTACCAGTGACAGGGCCTGAGGGAATGTCCTTGAAGTTGTGTCAGGGAAGGTTTAGGTTGGATATTAGAAAAAGGTTCTTCATCCAGAGAGTTGTTGGGTACTGAACAGTTTCCCCAGGGAAGTGTTCACAGCACTAAGACTGACAGAGTTCAAGAAGCATTTGGACAATACTCTCTGGCACACTGGGACTCTTGGGGATGGTCCTGCACAGGGCTAGGAGCTGGACTTATGATTCTTGTGAGTCCCTTCCAAATTCAGCATATTCTGTGATACAATTTTCCTTGTTTTAGTTTCTGTCCATCCAGTATCTCTTGTCCTTTAACTGCACACTTCTGTAAAGTCCTGGCTCCATCTTATTGCTAACCTCCTCGTTGATTCTGGTACACTTTCGTTAGGTTCCCCAGAAGCCATTTCCTCTCAAGGCTGGATATGCCCAGTTCCCTCAACCCCATTTCACAGGACAGATGCTCTAGCCCCTAACTACCTCAATGGCCCTCTGCAGAATTTTCTTCAGTTTATTGATGTTATATTGAGAAGTTCAAAACAGGATGCGTTAACAAAGCTTCTAGGAAAATCAGAAGGAGCCAAAGCAGGGAAGCATTCTGAGAACTTTCTACGGTTTTGACTAGGCATTTCCCCCCCCCATTTTGCAGGTTTCAATATGAAATAATAAGCAATAAATTATTCTTTTCTGGCTATCACAGCAACCAATGGCATGTACACATCTAGGGCATCACAAATGCAAGATGAAGTATAGTGATTCAGTCTTTCCCATTGAGGTCTGGTTGTGGCCGGGTAGGAACCTGCATGCAGCAGGTCTCACCAGTTAGCTGATGGGTAAAACTGATTACCCTCCAAGCTGCTCAGTTTGGTTTATCTGACCGGGGAATGCAAATTGTCTTCAGTTTTGTCTCACTGTCTTCTTTTACCCTTTTTTGCACTGCCTTTCAGTTCTCTGTTCCTCTCCACTGGCCAAACTTTTTCTTCACCCTTTTTTCTCCCACCTTCCATCTTGAAACTTGGGAGTTTCTGTGGTAATTCCTGTGGCATTAGTCAGCATCCTCTTACTCCAATATGCAGTTTGAATCTAATCCATTTCAGTGATAGTATTAGTGGATCTGGGACCACTAGCCATTTTATTTTGACCAATGTCTAGAGTAAGGGGGGTCCATTCTTGATTTTCTGTTTGCCAACTCCATAGGAAACACAATTATTCATAATAATAACAAAATATGTCACAAATTGAGTGTATTATCTCTAAGGTAGGTTGCATTTTTAAGACAGGTTCAGTACAAGGATGCTAAAGATGGACTCACTGAGATTAAGGCACCTGGAGTTGAGTGCTTACAAGTACAGCACTGACCTGAACTCCCATTACAAAAGACGGAGATATAGTTAAGTCTGGGAGCTGCCCACATACAGCTGGTCCACTCAATAACCCTGCAGGCTATTTTAACTCAAATCAAATCCTACCTGAAGAATTCAAAAATGGCTTTATATGACTCAGAAAATTCATTTCCTACTACATAGAGAGGAAATAAGGACCAGTTAGGTAATTACACTGTTTTGTGCCAGCTTAGAGTCTCCCAGTGGGTTGTTCTGAATACCAAACCTTGCTGCCTTAAGATGCTAAATGCAGCAGATCAACTCCATTTAAAAATACTTCTCACAGCTCCCACATGCTTTGCATTTTGCCACAAGCCAATTGAGGCACAGGGATGCAACGCCCTCCAGAGCCTCTCAGAACTCCAGATTCCCAAGGGCACATCAGCAAACACAGACCCAACCCGGGATGTCAGTTCCCACCTAGAGCAGCAAGTAGGGGACCCCTTCCACCAGCAGGTGCCAAGGAGAAGTTGGTCAACAAATGGAGGCAGAAGAGAGCTCCCAGGTGAAGGGGTCTGACTGATGTAGTTGGCTGGGGCACAACATCAAGGGGGAAAGAATGGATCCCCTCCAGTAGTCACTGTGTGCCATCTTTCTTTGTTTTCTTCTTTGTTTGGATCGAGGACAATTCAGGTCCAGATGAGACCAAGTTGAGAGCCAGTGGACTGAAGCAATTTCCAGTTACACAGAAACCGTTCAAAGTTAATAAACAAGTCTCTGCAAATGGGAAGAAATAGACTCATGCATTAAAGCTGTGCTAAGAGAGAAAAGAGAAAACAAATAATTCTCTCTATCTACCACAAGCTTCTCTTTAACTGAGCACTATTAGAAAAGAAATGCTGTTGGTCCCCCGTGCAAAGTGGAAGGGGTGGGAAGGTTATGTGGGGAGAAGAAGAAATCACTTTATTTCTATCACGATGCAATAAGATATAAATACAATCAAAAGGGGTTAATCTAATCCTTTTGTGAAGCACTGAGTCAGAGAACAAGACAAAAACAAATCTGTGATCTGGAACTTCCTGAGCACCCACTCAGGGTGGATTAATGAGGAGTACACGGCTGTGAAATTACGTGCCCTCTGAGTCAGGAAAATGGTCCTAGTGGTGCATGACCTTGAAATGAGGGGAAGCAAACTTCACCTGATCCACAATTATAAAGACCTAAAAGGAGGGGGACTAAGGAGGAGAGAGAGCACATTAAGAGCCAGGAAAATGTTTCTGAATATGAAACCAACAAAATACTAAACAAACCCAAGGCTTGAAAGATGAATTAAATGTAGCATAAAAAAATCCAGAGGCTTTAAAGGATACTGGCATTAGTGTTTGAGCATTATAAGAAAAGCTTGTCTTCTTTATTTACATGAAGTGGATATTTTGTTGCTGTTGTTATGGACTTAGCGATGTTTGTCTGCCTTCAATTTTCTCTTTGCAATGAAAAATTGTTGTGAGATGATTTCTAGTCTTAGCTGCTTTACATGACAGTATTATCAAGGATTCATCAAGAGGCCATCTGTCGAATTTATGAAAAAAAATGCAAAAACAAAACAGATGAAAAGGAAAGAGCAAGACAGAGACTGGTCCAGGGGACGATAGATGTGGCAGCATGTGCCTCAGTGTGAAAATTACAGCATTTAAATACTGTAGAATAAATTACTGTGCCGAAAAATTAGTGATGCTCTCCCACTTCAGATTCTCCCCTTATGATGAGAACATAATGAAATAGATCACAGACCAAATCATTTTTTCCTGTGGCTATTATTATATTCTAATGAAAAATTAAAATGGGGTAAAGACATAAAACCTGTAAGGGAATCAAATAAGCTAAGCTAGAGTCATTTCTTAGGTACCTCCAAAATGTACAGCTGATGTGGAAAAAATAAATTCATAGCATTTTATGTATGTAATCAACTGATCTCCCCCTGTTTTTCATAGCTTCTTGCATCTTTATAGCTGTTATGTGTAGACTCAAATACATGCCTGTAACATAGAAAAGATAATGGAAAGGAGGAAAAAAATTATCTGTCTTCATTACGAGCTGGTTGAATTGCATATCAAAGTAAGTAGAATATAAACATCTATTCCCAAAAAACATATATTGTGTATAAAAGTCACTATCTACTGCTTTCTAGCTAGGGTGATAACTATGTTTACATATTGTGCATGACAAATAAATTTTAATTAGGCATGTACTTACTGAAATCAAGCCATTTGGATTTAATCGGAATCTAAGAGTTTAAGTCCAGTTTTTATGGTATTTTTTTTAAAGCTCATGTCTTTCCTAGCCTCTCCTTTCATTTGGCCTCCTAAAAGAATATATTTGAACTTCTGTGAAAATTTCTGATACAATAACATATCCCACTGTTTGTTGTACAAATTCAAAGATTTTCAACAGTCTTTCCTTAAATGTAGTTTGCCTTTGTGTTTTACTGATTATTTTTGAAGTTATGAAAAGCTAGCCACCAGGCTATCCTCATAAAAAGGCAAAAACTCAGAATGTGACATACCATATATTTTTTAACATAACTATATTATATAATAAAAAAGTTTAGTTCTTTGTGTCCTCACAGGGAGAAAAACTAAGAGAAAAAAGGATGATATTGCTTTTATACCACACTTAGGAAAGACATTCACCATAGTTGACTTTGACTTTCCCTATCAAAACTTCCCACAAAAGTGGCCTACCAATGATGACTATCCAGTGATGACTGTCTGCACCTGAGAGAAAGAGCAGGTGAAATTGCCCCCAAGCTTAATTAAAGACTTTCCCAAACCGTTCTAGTTTATGTGGCAGAAGTCCAACTCTGCACTAATTTCCCGGAGTTACAATTTCTAACTAATAAGTAAAGAAAGGCTACATCTGGCAGTCCATCAAACAGTCCTCAAACACACAGTCCTTCAGTTGAGATGATAAGCATGGAGAAGGCAACATCCCAAAATCTCAACTGACTTGAAAAAAACCCCAGCAAAATAATCATTAATTTTAACTTAATTGAATTGCAAAGATCATCTTGATGCATCAGTAATTAAATGACAGCAAACATCATAAAAGCAAACTGTGCATATATCTTAATGGCACAGAGCAAAGCAAAACTGCTTAGAAGGACTAAACTCTGTGTCCTTCCAAAACTGCAATAGGGTTTATGGCTAAAGAGTATTATACCTTTGACTGTAGTCTGGGGAAACCTACATTAGGGAGAGTCTACAGGTTTAGCTCTGAAAATACATGCTTACTTATTTGACTTTACTCATGAGGGCAAGCTCACAAATTTCTGTTGTACTTGACCCAACTGTAAGGGCAAGTATATACAAATCCCTTGAAAGATGGGCCATAAAATTTACATTCTGGAAACTTTTTTTAATAAAATTATGCAAATACTACCATCACGTTATTATGCTTTAAGGATCAATTCTTTAATTATATAAGCGTCAATATTCACTTGACAACTGACAAGCAAAAGAAGAGGTAGTTATGCTTGGGGGAAGGGGGCTAATTAACTTTTGAATCTACTCAAATACCTAAATATGAAACAAAGCCAAGATGATATTGTCTCCAGGACTTAACTCCTGATTTAAAATAAGATTGGTATGTGAATACCAGACTTGGTATCCTTTATAAAGAAGGAGCAGTCATTTAAGTGCAGTGAACCCATAGCTTCGCAGTGATCAGTTATGTTGCTTGAGAAAACTGGCAGAATAAACACACAGCAGTCAGGTATACTCTATCTACTCTATTGTACTGTGCCACAGTAATTGGGAAACAAGAAAACTTGTTGACTGTGATTTTTGATCCTCACTTTACTGCATTCAACGAACAGTTCAGAAGCAAAAAATGGCATCAACAAGCCATTAACGACCTTTGTGATTGTTTTTTAAGAATCCAGCTGCCTTGTTTAGAGATGGCCGTTTCTTCTTCTCTGCCTTTTCCCAAATGCCAGGAAAAAGAAACAAAGCCTATATGCAAGGACCAGCTCACACTGAAATAGTGGAAGACTCCTTTGAGCTTCAAGGGAGTGAGATTTTTCCCACCTGTGCAGAGCTCTGCAGATGTCCAGCCCAATTTCTGCTGTAAAGGGGTCATTTAAGTGCTTCACCCATGCCAAAGCGTTATCTCTGTACTGTGTAACAAAACTCAACAATCACAAACAATAACAATCAGCAACAACAAAAATTGTCAGACAAGCACCGGAGGTCCGATTTCATCAGGAGCACTGAGTTCCTGGTAACCCCAACTAATCTGCTGGGCTCAGAAGAAGTTGTTTTGCTGGCAGCAAATTTGCCACAGGAGCTGGTTCTTTTTGAGCCTATGGGCCCATCTGTGGAAAATCAAGAGCCCTTGTGCCACTCTTCACCTGTCCCAAATTGCTGGGGCCCTGAGAGGAGAATTACGCTGGGGCAGGGCTGTGTGGGAGAAGGTGAAAACACATTCCATTAAATTAGTTACTCGAGTGTGTAACACTGCCATGCACAGGAGTCAATTACCCTGATAGTCCGGCTCTGCCCCACTCCCTATAACCATATGACTGAAGATCCATTGTATAATAATATCCTGCAATAAGGTGTCAAGAAAGGACATTAGAGGTCTCTGAAGCTATGAGCATTAACTGGGTGCAATGCATTCCTAGGTCCATTTTGTTGGAATAATCCTTGAACTATCCAAATACATGAACTCCCATATGAAGGGGTATCTCTCCATCTGCACAAGCTTGGGTACTGACAAACAGGCTGGAAATATAAGGGAAGCCACATTATTTTAAATAACTGTTACATAAAATAAGTAGTAAGTACACAGCTCAGCATTTCAAGAGCTGTAAAATAAACCATCATCAAAAAAGCTTATTTTATGAACCCATAAATCTCCTGAAAAAAAAAAAAGTTTTTTTTCAATCTTCCTGTGTTTTAATAAAAAATTCCTTTTTTTACTCACTCAATTACAATATCACTATCAGTTCAAATTACAGGTCAAAGATATGGAGCTTAATGTATGTACAGCCCGTTCTCTTCTCCTAATAACCTGTCATTCCCAGGATTTGAATGTCAGAACAGAGCCTGCCGTGGTAATGCTACTCGGCAGCACAGTGATGAAAACTTTGGACAAATCATGAAGAACGTTCCAGATCCAAATCATCAGAAGGTTACTGGGGAGAGCCTTTCATCCCACTCTGACCCCTTGATCTGACAAGTGACACCTACAAAATGAACAGCTCTCCAGCTTAAATTGTTTAACTGTAGCCTGATCAGTTTTATTATCTTGCTAATCCGGATATCAGCCATTTCATCAGAATGGAAGATATGCATATCATGAATTATTTTGACACCAAGACCTTTTAATTTTTGCCAGCAATATTTCACTACACCAATCAGGGCCTGCAGTCAGTGATGCTGCTCGCCTCCTGGGATGTCAGAGGACAGTGCACTCCTGACAGCACCAAATCATCTGGGAGCTGTAACGAGCTATTGCTGCAATTATTATTATCTCTTGTAGTCATGCATTTCATTACAGTGCAGGCAGACAGAGGTTTCGGTTTCAGGCCAGTCTTATTTAGGAATCTCTGCCATTTTATGGGCTGTAGGGCTCTATAGTGTAATTTCTTTTCTCCTCAATAGACAAGGATAGGTGAATTTCTAATAAAAACAAAACACTACCGAGGTACTGTAGAAAGAGGGAGCACAATACAGTACATTAACCAGCAGTGAAACAGCTTAAATGGCCCACTTGTAGTTTATGAAAGCAGTGGTTAATCAGCAATATGGTTTGCTGCAGAGAGAAATAAAGAACAGTTTATCTTTAAATACATATATATTATCCTTTTTCCAAACTACCCAATGCTAAACTTTTCTGTAGGCTAGCACAAAATGCTGAAGGGACAGATCTATGGCTTTTAGTGATTTTTTTTTTCTATCACCTGATAGAAAAGAAACTAAAATAGTTAAGAAAATGTGAAGAAAATATCTGTTTTGTTTGTTTAAGCATCTTAGAGGCCATTATTGCAAAATATGGATTCAAACAAACATGTTAGAGAGAAAGGGGAGAGGAGTACTCTCAACTAAAAATTTATAAAAATTATAAAAATTCAGATATTCATGCATAGAACACACCATGTCTCATGAGGAATGGCTGAGATAGCTGGGTTTTTTTAGTCTAGAGAAAAGAAGGCTCAGGGGGGACCTCATTTCTCCCTATAGCCACCTGAAAGGAGGTTGTAGTGAGGAGGGGGCTGATCTCTTCTGCCATGCCTGCAATAGAGAGCACTAGAGGAAATGGCCTTAAGCCAAGACAGGGTAGATGCAGATTAGATATTAGAAAAAAACTTTCACTGTTACGGTGATCAGACATTGGAATAGGTTGCCCGGGGAGGTGGTGGAGTCACCATCCCCAAAGTGTTCAAGAGGAGTCTGAATCTGGCACTGGGTGATACGCTTTAGTAGTTTAGGGTTACAGTGGTAGTGCTGGGTGGATGGTTGGACTTGATGATTTAAAAAGTGTCTTCCACCTTTGATGATTCTCTGACCACAGGCCCTTCCCAGAGAAAGCACCAACAATCACCGTTTTAGCCCTTTCCTACATCTAAGGTTAAATGGGGGCCCAAAAGAGGTTGTCCTGCCAGCCGTGTGTTGAATGTCCTTTGGAGGGTATTGCCAGCTTTCACAAGCATCATAAACCAAAAGAAGGTAACAAAATGTGCATCATTAAAGATGTACATTCATGAAAAGGCAGTGGTTTGCAAAACATCCAACATTCCCTCCCCCTGTTCTCCCTCCATTTCTCCTTGACTTTTACTATGACCAGTGTCCATGTGTTTACACATACATCATACCACATTTTCATCCTTAGCCTTCCTTTGCTACACTTAATTGATTTCAAGACTCTCTTTCTCTTCAAGACTTCCTTTCTCCCTTGGTGTCCCTTCTCCTTTTCAAACCTGTTCCTCTTTTTCTCAAAATTTAAGGCACAAGTGACTTTTGTAATTTTGTAATAGAAAAAGAAGCACCAGCAAAATCGAGTATAGAATTTGGCCGTTTCAATTCTCCCATGCTTTTTAGTAATGCTATGTAATACAATTAATAAAAAAACAAATAGGTAAGTTCCTACCAAGTGTGGGGGGCAATGTCAAGCTCCTGACTATCTGTCATATGATAAAACACTGGAAAGTCAACCACACATTTGGAGAATCTAAAACTAAGGTACTGTTGATACAGAAACAAATTGCTGCTGTAGTAAAAAAAAATAATAATATGAGTAGACAAATTTAAATGTAAATAATGAAAGAACCTCTTCATACCACTTTTCTCTGTGAAAACTACATGATGTGTTCTTCTATGCTGAGGTATTTAATTATGCACTTTCTGTATTCAGTAATCTCCTCCACATGTATAGTTTTTTTGACAGCAAGAGAGACAAAGTTCTGAATATTAAACTTAAAGTAACATATTCTGCCTCATCACTTGTGTAAAGACAGCTGATATTGCCTAAGAGTTTGGCACCAGGGGCCAGGCACCATATTTTCAGCCACCCACACACAAACCCTTTCAATACAATCACTAGCAACTTGACTGTGAAATTTCCAGACATTGATGGCTAGCAAAGACTAATAGCAATGCTCCTGTGATGGACTCCCGTCATGAAAAAGCAGTTCTTCAGCTTTTTGATCCCATCTGTGTGATGCAAAGAGAGCAGGGAAGACTTTGCCTCGGCAAAGATAGGATAGTGTGTCCAAAAAGGAGCAGAGCAGCACACCAGGGTCTGTAGTGTTGTGTTTATTTACAGATGCCATGCAGTTTTACGTAACTCCCTTGTTAGTTAAGGGTTGCTGATCCTACAGACTCTTACACATGTGAGCAGTTCCATCAAAGTCACTGGGACGTGCATGAATTAAGATTCCTCTTTCAAGTAAGGCTTAGCAGGATCAAGGCTGGTCCTCGTGGCTGTTGAAATATTTGTGATTGAGTTGAAGGAGAAGCTAAATCCACTGAGTACTAAACAAACTGGAAGATACTTTCTGGTGTCTCATGAACCTCTGAGGGACTGACTCTGCCAATCAGTGCTCATGGTGTGCAGCTATGGAGTAAGAGAGCTGGATCACATCCCCAGGATGGTTAATGTTGGCAAGCACGGAAGAGCATCGGCTCAAGGCACTGACATGGACAGCAACAGTTGCTTTATTGCCTGGAGATCGTGATGCCCCCTGTTCTGAAAGTGCTGGCCCACTGGTGTCTTGGGCTAAAGTGTGCAAGTCACCCCTGGGTGACTTGCTTAAAGTGGTAAGCATCATGCCCCTCCACCTCTCTTCAATAACAAGACTTCAGAAAACAGTTTATTAAAGTCCCTGCCTTTCACAGGTCCTTTAACATTGACTGTGGCTATCACAAGGGACAGGTGAAGATATTTAGCACAAAACCAAAGCAAGATAGTTCAGACAGATGGATCTAAAAGCATCCCCAAAACAGGCTGGAATTTTCTGGACATTCACAGCTTTTTCTGAACTCCTGTGGAAGCTGTCATTTGCAGGAGGGAAACCCCTACCAGGTCCTTCATGGCTACCTGCTCCACAAGCTCTCTGGGGCCAACAAAGGTGAAAGAGCCCAAAGGACACCACTCTGGAGTGATTCTGCTGAGGATCACAGGATGTGGCTGGTGTATGGGATGGGTCCTGCTGTACCTCAAATACAAACTCTGTGTTTTGCTGCATCAGAACTAAGGACCAGGGAGCAACTAGACCAAAGCCAAGAGTGTGCTGGCTGTGCCAGGCAGCTCCTGTTTGAGGAAGGGATAAAATATCCTTTAAATTGCTGTCAAATTTTAGTGTAAAAGAAACAAACAAACAAACCAAATAAGGATTATTAATTAATTAGAAAAAAATTAAAAGGTAAGCCAGGCAACAAAACTCTCCCACTATCACTCTGCAACCTGCCATACCTTCAATGTCCCTTATTTTATAACCATTTTTATTCCCTATGGTCAAATGTTTTCCTAAATGTCTGTGAAATCCCTTTTAAAAATCAGCTGAAAATTACTATCACCTCGTTATTATCAATTAATCTAGCTAGAATTGACAAAAGACCCTTAATTTTACTTCTTGAAAAGTTGTGATTTTTGCATGTGTGTCAGTAAGAAATTAGAAATGCAATGAAGTAAAAAAACCCAAAAACCACACTAAACCTGCTGTTCTTCAGGTCAGTGAGAAGCTCTTCAAACCCACTCATGCAAACACACAGGGGTACAGATTTCATATGGTATCTTCTTTGACACTGAATTCCACATTATTGTGATTTAAAAATGCCTAAGACAATATGCAATGATAACATCAGTGCAACAATATGCAAAGATAATGTCCAAAACACTTGTATTTCTAGCCTCCTTTGCTGTGTAAGTGGTGTTTTTGTTTCACAGAACACAAGAGTACCTGACTATGAGGAGATTACACAACAGATATAACTAGTTAATTAGATCTCTGTAACATTTCCAGACAATCAGTTCCAAAATTCTCCAAATCATCTTGGGTCAAATTCTGCAACATCCACTAAAGTGGAACAATGTTGTTAACTGATCTGACTCAGATCAGATTCCTTGTATCTTCTAGGGGTTTCAGCATATGTCGGCATGTTGTTTAAATCTTGTGGTGTTTATTATTTCTTGTTTACTATGTATTATGTTGCCTTAGTTACACCTTAGCTTGTTTATTTACCTTTAGAGCCAAGTCCTTTGTGTTACAGTCTAAAGAGTGTTCTAGTTTATAACATCAGAATTATAGTTATCTTTAATGGCAACGCAACAGATTTGCACCAAAATAAACACAGAGTACTTCATTAACATTAGCATGTGTACAGACTTAGCCTTTTCTTTTTTAAGAAATCAAGAGTGACAGATTCTTTACAATACTTCTTAAAACAGAACTTGACTACCATCTGAATCCTGATGATGAGCTGTGGCGTAACATTGCAACCACCAAATACAGTGCATCAGCATTTACCTTCTCAGCTGATGATAGGTGCATTTAGTCATCTAGGTGATCTGACAATAATTAAGTGGAAAAACTGGAGGGATTTCTAAAAATCTGGCTCTCAGCAACCTGTCAAAAACTGTATCCTTAAATTCAAGGTAAAAATTCAATACTTCGTATCTCTTGTGATTGAGCTTGAGCCATCAATTTGTTCCTTGCTGTAACTCAAGTAAAATTTTTTTACTTCCCCCTTTGCCCTTCTGTAATGTATTGTATCTTTTATTCTTGCCATGCTAAAAGGTTAAGGATGAGGAATGTACAGCCGTAAGAGCACTTTTTAGTTGTACACTGGTAACCTCACGGCCATGTAGAGAATGTAACACAACCTGCCTAAATTCCAGCTGCTTCTACCTTTGGTGACTTTAATATGGAGACTATTAAATATCCTGCATTTGTACCACACCATACTGTACCATTAACATAATTAGAAAAAATTGGAGAAAGATTTCGTAGTTCATATTTTACGCAGATGTGAGCACTCATTTTAAAGCAGGAATCTGCAATTTCAGAATAACCTGATAAAGGTTGACCAAAGTTCCCAAATGCAAGTGTCTGGCAGCAGGCTCCCGAGCCCACACTGGTCTTAAAGCTTCCAACCAAAAAAGGGGGTTAGGCCCTGTGTGGAGGAGCCTTACAGCATTTCAGTGGCACCTGCTGTTATCAAAGAGAAGGAGCCAACCATTGCCAAAAACAAGTCTTGCTGGATCTGTATTGTGCCAAGGTATGGGCTGGCAATGAGGCCTCTCTGCTGGCTGTGCCAGGAAGGTCACTCTCAGCATCCAGGGAAGAACTGCAGATTTTGGGGAGTCATTAAACTCCAAAATCTAGGTGCTCTGGACTAATGTTTGGAGCAGAAATCTTTAGGAACATAATACTGGACATTTAAAGCAAAACTCAGAAATAATTAAGTGACCAAATCCACATTTGGTTTGACTTAAAACCACTAAGTGCCTATATTCCCATTAATGTCAAAAGCTATTGTGGCTTCTTTATGGAAGAGGCAAATCTGGAATGTGAAATTAAGCAAAATATTTGAAAACTTTGGCCTATAAACTTTGTGAGCATAGCCATTCCAAACTAAACTTCTAAATATTTAAAATCTTGTTTCCTTTTTATTGGACATAATTTTGTGTTTAGGAAAAAGAATGGAAATAAACCCTTTTATTTTTGCTCATAGGATTCATTTAGATGTATCTATGAGATCACAGTTAGATACATAAATTAAAATAAACTACACAAATCAGTGTTCTTAGGAAAGCAAGTTGGGGAAGGACAAATGATCAGCTCTCCCCCTTCTGTCTGAGTAATTTTTAATCATTCTTCCTTGTGCAGCCACCACTACCGCTCATGCTGAAGTTTAGGGGATTAAGAGAAAATATGTATAGCACTCTTCTGCATTTATAACGACTTATTTAATTTTAAATATTGCATGCAAAATTTATGATACTAAACATAAAAGACTAAATTTGAAAACTAGCTAGGTACCCTAACCAGTGGAGTGATTCCACCACTCTCATTTTTTAGTAGAACTAAGGGAAGGGTCCCAAGCTGTAAGTCAGCGTAGAGTAATGACAGATGTGACTTTCCTCAGAAAACCCAAACTTGGCTGGAAGTTTGGCAAGTTTAAAATCAACCCCTATGTTGGCGTTTGCATTCCACAGAGAGCTTGACATGTTCCAACAAAGTCTGCGAGAAACTTTCAGAGTATTTGCTTTCAGTATACTGGGTGTGTTGGCACTTTTCTTTTAAACCTAAGGCAATAGTACACCTACTTGTGCCATCACCTTGTTTTCAAGCCACCACACATGGTAAGAGAAGCCACTGGCTTTTAAAAGAGGGCTTGTTCAGTACAGCTACTGTCTACATTATGGAGAGCTTTAGGCTTGCTTTTGCCTTCCTCATTCACACAAGACAATTCTCATTTCCAAGTCAATCTGAATTAACTCATATGCTGCTTCACAGACACATTCATAATTTTGTTTTACCCTGAACAAAATGTTTCTTCTTAAAAAGCAAAACCCCTTTGGGTTGGTATAAATCAGTAGTTGAGATTTGCTGTTGTAATTCTATAGTAAGTAACCCTTTTAATTTCTTGTAAAAGGAACTATCCCTAAAAGGGGAGAAAATCTCTTCAATTAAATCATAAACATTTTATAACATATATTTTCATCCCGGGAAAAAAATGTTAAATTTTTTAAAACCATGCAATCAAAGTCTGAAAACAGCATTGAGACATAATGCAACACAAATCTTATGAAAACAGTTTTACTAATGCATTTTACTTTGTAAACAGGTGGGCAACTAGAGAACTCACACACCAGCTATTAAAATTTGCAGAGTCTGGGCCATTGTTTGTAGAGGTGTTGAAACTCGATGGTGTGTTCAGATGTGTGTTCTTATCCAAGTGTGAGTAACCTGCCTTGTTCAGGAACAGACAAAGCTACTTTTATTTACTTTTATATACTTGTCTTTGCTGAACTGTGGCCAAAATGACTTTACAAGGCAAAAGATGAGGCAGGTCATTCATTTCTCTGGTGAATATTTATGTGCTCCTGGGTTAGGTAGGCAAAACAATACTCAGCTGTCAAACTCAAATCAATCATAGTTTGCCTTATTTGTAATCATTCTGCCCTGGGAAGCTTGCAGTTCTGTCTTCGTTATTTGTAGGTTTAGAAAGCAAAATTAAAGTGTGAAACCCTATCAACATATGAACTCTGCACCCTCTGACATATGGGGCATGCCCCTCATCCAACACAATCTTTGGTTAACAGCTGTGGGGAGTTTTACCAGGCTAAACAGCTTTTTAGTCTAACCCAGGGGAACTGGCATGTGTTAGCACAGCTACAGAAGGTCTCTGCAGTCCCTAAATGCAAAAACATATTGAGGATCGTGAAGAAAAAGTTACAAAGGGGACAGAGTTCAAATAAAATTTGTTCTCTGCTTCACGGCGAGATCTATCTATGCTCACAAACACATTCAAGTCAGGCTCATTTGCCCCAGGTCTGCTTTTGCGAATACTCAGTATGAAGACCTCCCATTGACAACCCCGGGAGTGCTGGCACACAGAAACGCTGTTCCTCTGTGGAGTGGAGACAGTTTGCACCAGCTGAGGGTTCAATTCAAAGTACTTACAAGATGAGGTTAGAGTGCTGTGTTCCGTTATAAGCAACATGAGAAGCAGTATCACCTTTGTTTTATTTTTCTTTGGGGATTCTTGCCGATGCAATATCCATAAAACTCATTCTGCTATGCAACAATCCATGGATGTAGCAAGGCCTGAATATGGCAAAGCAAAAAGGTCTACCTAGATAAATTTTCGTTGTGGCCACTGTTTGCAGGTAATTCTAAGAGCAGCGTACATTGATGTTTTTCTACTTAGATTAGCAATGGAATGTTGACAGTGCTTGAACTAGTGCCTATATCCAAGGTTGCCATATTTCTGCACCTGATCTGTCTATAATGTGGATGATGTGTATGGTTTATATCAAATCTGCTATGCAAATATAGGCATACCAGCATATCCTGGCACTTGAGGCTTACTGCACCTTTAGAGTTTATCTGTCATGCCCAGCTGCCCACCAGTGCATGCAGAGCCTGGTCAGACCCTGTAGCTTAAGCAGACACCAGAAAGCCCCAAACACTGAGCAAATGGCAAAGCGTTCTTTTCATACCAAAGAAAAGATGTTCAAGGAAAACTGGATGTATGGTAACAATGTCCACACAGCCAAGAATCCAGATTACTTTAACTAAGTCTACCTGCATGACAGCCTATTCAGGCCAGTGTGGACTGTAAAAAGCCCACTGACTACTTTAAACCACTGCTGTGCTGCATGAGAGGGTGACATGAACACTTAACTGCCACAGACACATGAGAGTCAGAGAGAGATGGGTGTTTTCTCCCGTCAGTGTGAAGAGTTTGTTTCATTATTCTGACTTTGACTGAGTTCCTCTGCTTCTTGCCAAGTTAAACTTCTGTTATATCACAATGATTCTAGGTGCTGCTAAAGGCATTTGGTGAAGCATGAGGAAAGATAATTGACATGGAAAATGAAAATTTGCAGGCCATGTTTTCTCCTGTGGAAATTATGTAAAAATGTTGCTGCTGCATTACACAAATAATTTTGATGAATTAACTTATCTTTCTCTTTACCTCATTCTCACCCACATACTATGTTTTTATACGCCCTTTTTGGTTCTTGGTTGTCTGGTTTCCAGAGAACAATTCACAAAGGCATCCTATAGAGCAGCTTCCTTCACATCACTCCAAATGCTGATATGCAATAGCAGTTATTCAGCAAAACAATTATTTCCTTAAAAAAGGGCAACACTTTTTCAAGCCAACTAGCATTTCTCTGAAGGAACTGACAGTACTGACTCGGGTAAGACTCCGCTGTGTCTTGTGCTGTGGCATGAGCTGAGGTTCTGCAGTGTAGCAGGGCTGCTGCCAGGTGAAGGTGAAGTCCTTTGTGGCAGCTCTGCCGTGCTCTGCCGAACTACTTTTGCCTGTCATCATCACCCTCACGCACGACCTGAGGTAAAACCCCAACCTAGCCTATGCTGCTTGAAAGCCATATTCAACTGCCCCCGTGATGTGACAACAGGGTTGCCATCCATCCCCATCAAAGGTACAAAGAGCATTACTGCCAGAAAACAGCAACATTTCTGAAGCATTTCATTCTACTGTGTCTCTTTCTTTGTTCAGTACTCACCCACACTTACTCTGTCATTAGTTTCTAAAAATTAAAGGCGTTCTCATTTTCAGTTTTCTCTGCAGCAGCATGTTAGCCTCTGACAGTCATATCTCACTGATACTCTTTTGTAATTTAGCAAAACTAAATATGGATCAGAATCTGACTCCGAAAAATTGAATCAACAGTAATTTTATAAATTTTACACTATTTTCACCTACCCATTGCAGTGACAATAGCAAGGACTGTTAGTTTGTTATAGTGCAAAAATATACAACATTTATAATTCATATCTATTCCAGAAATGTATAAAAGCTTAAGCAAATTGCTTCACTGCAAACTGCTGAAATTGTGGCCAAATCTGAAGATGTCTATGAATAAGTCCCTCAGAAAATTAAAAGAAAAGAAGCTAAAAAGAACAAACCTTGATGTTAAAATATTTTTAATTATTTGCATCTCTGTCATTTCATTATATCTTGAATGTAATTTCAAAAAATGAAGAGATATTTTATCTTCATTACTAACAAATATAGTAATATTATTTTGCTATGGACTTCACAACCCTATCTGTCTTGCTAATAGATATTTTCTCTTTAGAGAAAATGAGAACATTTCTGTTTTATTTAGAGGCCAATAACATTCTTGAGTGTTCATCCTCACTGTTCTGGAAGAACAATGAAACAGCACTTACATGAAGGATTTACTAGTGTGAATGCCAGGACAAAAACAGATGGACAAAACAAGTTTAGACAACTGAATCTGAAAAATTGGATGACCTTTATCTCACAAACAAAGTTACAAAAATTCAGAAAAAGCCAAAAGTTATTTTATTGCCTTCAATGGAGAAATTCCCATAGTTGTGCTTGAGCCAACCACTTTAATTTAAACCTGACAATGTGAATTAGTAGCCAGCCCTTATGACCAACACGTATCATTCCTGAAGCACAAATATCTAAAATGCCCTAAAAAAAAACTCACCCCATCCACCCCAAAACCTAATAGAGGATTTGCAGTTTGTTTGTTTTTTGGGGTTTTTTTTTGCATTTGGTAGCATGCATGGACTCACAGCCAAGATCAAGTGACAGGCAGTGACAATGTCAAGCTTAGGTGAGAGTTCCTGCCTCTGATAGCTATGGGGGGAGGATAAGGCAGAAATACAGGAGGCAGACAAAACACGAGGCTAGTAGGCTGCTAAAGGGTTAAGGAGGAAAGAGCAAAACATATCCTTGTTAGCACAAAGCACAACATTGAGATCACTAGTTTTAAGGCATTCAAAAGGAAATTACACAAAGGAAGTCTCCCATTGATGTTTCTAAGATATCAAAGCTTGCTCTTTGCTGAAGACAAGAATTTAAGCAGAGAGAGGAGATATGGTAAGGCCACTGCAACAAGCAGGTTTTGCATCTTTTGCAGGTTGTGCACACATATATCAGGTTTAGAAGGGGTATTCAAACTCTGTAAAATCTATTGAATACAAACACTGAATCAAAAAAATTCCCAAGTGGATTCTTCACATCCATTTGAGGGCGCAACTGCAAAGTGATGTTATCATGAAAAGCTGATGAGCATCCTTTCAGCTTTAAGTATAACATGTTCTAAGAAGCTGAAGATTCAAACTAAACAAAAGGAAAATTAAAACATGCGCAGAAGAATCACCCTACACAGAAACAAATAGAAAACCTTCCAAAACATGGAATGCCAAAGTTTGGGTCTCACAGTTCAGGTATTTGGCAAATTTGCAGGTAGATACAGAAAATTGCTTTGTTTTCCTCTGCCTAATGTTAAAGAGATCAATATATTATTGACAAAACACACAAGAAATCAATTTATAGAAAATAATCAAAGCCACTTCTCAGCTTCACATGGTCCTCCTCAGAGAAACACCCTACAAAGGTTTCCTGTCAAGCTTACTGTCCCTCACTGCACTAATCACACTGGGAAACCCTGTTCACAAATAGTGAAGCACCAGCACAGGCTCATGTGAATGGGTAGGGTCTTCCTCCACACACCTCTTACACAAAAATCAACTCGAGTAATATATGACAGAAGGGGTAGCCCTCATGAGAATCCGTCGGGCAACGTAGCAGAGAGGGACAGTCTTGCCCTGTCATTTTTAAATTAATATCCACAATCCTAGTGTGGGAGTACGGGTCTGTTATGTTCTGTGTGGTTTTACGTGAATTCCATATGTCTCTAGAGAATTAATTTAGCACTGTGATTTTTCTAAAAAAAAAAAAAAAAAAAAAAAAAGATAAATTTATGAGAGCATGAGGATGTTTACCTTTGACTTTGTTGCCTGTCTAGGCATTGTCTCCTCTGCAGTTGTGTCATCTGCTTGAAAGGGCTGGTTTTCTAAACTGAACACTTTCATGGCAGAATTTCATTTTAAAGAGACCCTTCTGTCTGGAATCCTGGTGGTTATGACTTTGGTCTTGACTTAATCCATGTACATCCCAATGTCCAGGTTAGTATCCATTAACTTTAATAATGGATATCCAATAACTTTAATATGAATCTGCTCTGGCTCAGGAGAGACAGGATCAGGCCACAGGTACAATCGTATCTGCAGTAGAACCAAGGATTTTTGCTTTCAAGTGAAATGACTTTTCTGCAATCATTTCCCTGACTGCTTGAGTTGTGAGCCAGTAAAGATGCTGAGGCAAACCACATAATACTATGACCTTAAGAATTTTAATTTTTTTTTTTTTTGGCAGGGATAAAATTCTCCCTGTTTCTCATCTCTCAGCAGTATCAGCCTTTGTTTCTCAGAGCTGTTGAAAGATCCAAAAAGATAGAATTGTCCTGTTCTGCCTTTTGCAAAACAAGATGCTGTATTCAGATAAAAATGTTCTGCAAAGATCTAGCTTTTTATTCTCAGTTATTCTGGTTTGGTTTTTTGTTTGGTTTGGTGGTTTGTTTTTTGTGGGGTTTTTTTGTAGCACAAAATGGTTTAATTCTATCTAACAAGCAATTAATATGTTCTTCCAAACAGATCAGAACTGGGAAACCAAATTAACACCCTTCAAGAGTGATATATCAATTCCTGATTTTACAGAATGCTTTACGACCCTTACACCTAATCTAATGGGTGGATTTCAAACATAAGAAAGCCTTAACATGGCTTGAATTTGAACACTTTGACTTCTTGCTAGTGTGTATCACTAATTACAGCGAGACTTTATTAAACCAAGTAGTCACCTATGTATTTCAAGGACAAGAAAACCTTTTAAAAAACCAGAGACCATTAAACATAACATTCACTGTTATTTTTATTGAAACTTACCCAGTGAGGGAATATTTACCATTTCAGTACTGCATACATATCAGGATTATTTGTAAATCTAAAATCAGCTAAATATTAAACACATAGCAGTATCTAGTCAGAACTAGAGATATCAGCTGCTAATTTTTTCCACTTGTCTTTCACTTCCTTCAGCTCATAAACAGATTTAACAAAAAAAGAACCATGGAATCAAAACAACATATTCATGGGGAGGTATGTTCATTTAAGCAACAGGCTGTTCCAATGTAGCTTTTAATAAGATAGATGAAATTGAGTAAGTGATAATTTAACCAATGACAGAAATGTTTTTTCATACATTGCAATAATGCCAAGCTTTGAATTTTAATGAGTCTCTGTTTTTCTCATGAAACCTCAGATCTTATAGTCAGTTAATTAGGGAGCAATTTCATTTTTCATTTGGTGGAATGTGCAAAAAGGTACAATTCTAAGTGTTGCATTAGCAAAAAGTTGATATGAAGGAAACACCTTAGAAAACAAACAGCAAAGGAAAAAAGAAGACAGTGTGAGGGGTTCAGAATTATGCTTTTGTGTTGTACGGTGGGCTAAACTCACAATTAAACATATATTCAAAGTATCCACACCAGGATGTAGATGCTTGGAGTCCAGGTGGTACCACTGCTGCACCACCTGCAAAGAAGATGAGGCAGATGGGGAATACCACTTGTATGCTGAGGTGCTCACAGACTAATATCCAGGGTAATATCCAAGTCAGGGTGTATAGTCCCCAAGAGATTTGTCAAGCGGTACACAGAGTTAAATATCCTAAATAAATGGGCAACAGCAGGGCAAGCTTCCTAATGATGCCTCGCTCACACAGGGTAACTTTGTTTTAAAGAAATGCCTCTGAAAATGAGACTAAATGAGCCTGCATGCCTGTACAGCTTCTGCACTGCCAAATCTGGCAGCAGAGGTTTCTGCCAATTATTTTTTGTTAAGGGAATTGGAATGCAGCCTATGATTCATTTTACATATAGTAGAGCAAGAGTTGGCCTACATATAAAAATTCACACTGGTATAACTGTGTCAGTTTGGGGTGTGATATTTTGCTGACAGTTTTACCTCTAAAAGACCCAAAGTAGATGTGGTTAAATCTGTGCCCAGATACCTTATTCTCACTGAGGTTGTTTGTTGGTTTGGGTGTTTTTCCTGGTTTTCAGCTAGAATAAACAGGCTAAACTATGTAACTATGGAACCTTTCAGCAGGCTACATATTTACCTCTTCTTATCAAAATAATGCAGATCACGTGTAAGTCCAGACATATAGTAGAGGTTCCCAAGAAAATGAGAGGATCATTAAAAGGCCCTTTGCATCAGTCGCCTCTTTACAGTATCACAGAATGGCTAAGGCTGGAAGGAACTTCTAGAGGTCATCTGGTCCAATGGTCCTGCTCAAGCAGGATGATGCAGAGCAGGTTGCCCATGACCATGTCCAAATACGGCCATGAATATCCTCAAAGGCAGAAGCTCCACAACCCCACTGGGCTACCTGTGCCAGTGCTCAGTCACCCTCGCAGTGAAGAAGTGTTTCCTGATGTTCAGACTGAACCTTTACAAGAAGAATAAACTTGCTGAGTACAGGTATTCAATAAGATGTACCAATTCACCAAAATTTTAGGGAGGTTAACTGATAGGTATATATTACACCCTGTGCTACCAGAAGTAAGAGTCTATGTCTTTGTTCTGAAAATGGCATTAATGCAGTGGTGTCTATTCACATTTCCTAGAGATTGATATTTTTGACTTCCTAGGGTAATTCACCATATTTAACAGAAATAAGGAGATCTGAAACTAAACCCCCTCCTTAGCTATCAGCAACTTGAGACTTGTCAGAAATTCACAATCAAAAATAAGCTTGACTTTTAATGCAAGCTACCAGTTTATTTCTCACATTAGTTGTGGAGAGGAGGAGATCATAATGTAGTACAAATATTTTAAGAATCAAGATTTACATGGGAGAAAATATTACTTTGTTAACCAACTACATCTTGCTTTATTAGCATCTTTATTTCTAAGAAGACTAAAAAGTGAAAAGAGGACTGGTTTTCATTTTTAACATTTCCCTCCCCCATTAATACTCCTGATCAATTGCAGTAATCAGTTGCAGTTTGACACACTGAGCTTTCAAGTCGTAGGGTCTGGAGGGGGTAGCTGGTTTTTGCACCTTTTCCATGCACTGCTTTCTCCGACAAAACTAGTTTGGCAACCACATCTCAGGCTCTTGGCAAAGTTCTGACCTGACCGTTTTAAGCACTGTTTTCCTAATATAATGTTGACATATGGCTATTGTGCTCTTAATGTAGTTATTTTGTGTCTGCTGTGTTGTTGCTATCCCATCTTCTGAATTTTCTTCAGGCAATTACTGTCAGAGGCATTTAATTTCTTCAGCTACATATTAACCAGTTGCCAACATTCCCCTCTTTTCTGTATGGAGGGGGTGTTTGTGGGTCCAAAGCAATATTATTTCAAGGTGTCCTAGGTATATCTGTATACCTGCAAGGCCATCTCAAAATATTCTGATCACACACCAAAGAATGGTGGAGAAGCTTTGGAGAGAATAAAGCTGTTCTTTTGGCCTTCACATGTCACGAAGCCAGAAAAAAACACGCTACATTGCTTTCATATCTAATATGTTGAATAGTTGCCTGTGGTTAATTACACTGTGTTGTGGAAGGTGCCACAATCAGGCAGTAGGTTTAAGCCCATTGAAAGTGATGTGAGGAAACAGATGGAAAATAACTCAGGTAACCATAGAAAGAAAGTACAAAAGCTTTACTCATAAGTAGTTTAACCATTTTATGCAGTGTAAAAAGCAAACACCTCTGCAAGAAAAAAAACAGTACAAGCTAAGACACATTGTTCACTACCATGTGCTGACAATATTTTGACCTTGAGCAAGCAAGACCAGAGGTACATATGAGAAACTGAGAAAAGCAATAGCTGGTAGGCACAGATTTAACACAGGGACAGGGGAGGGGATGTCCTTCACATTAACTCTTGCTGGTTCACAACACGCTCCACATCCTGTGATGGGGAGCAGCTGCCCTCCTGCGATGCCATCAAGACTGTATCTGCTCTGACGAGCCTGTAGTATTTATTACAGTGCATGGCTTCTTTTTGGGTCTTGTGTCTTGTCCTAATGTCTTTTAACTCTAAACTATGAAAAAGCTTACAACAGAGAATGAGATGAGAAAGTATTTATTCCACAAGGCTTCACAGGGCTAAGTCTGAATGGTCCTCTGAGGAGCTTCTCTCTCTTTTCATTAACTGTAAATAACTCACATCACAGGCACCTTGTCTGGGCAGTGTGGTCACCTGCTCATCATAGCCGTGTTACTGTGCTTTGTCCACATTCCCAGTGTATGATGTAACTTCTTTTTTCTGCGTCTCTGCTTACAAAATGGGTATGACTAGACCTATTTCATCAGCTGCAAGTATTCCAGCATGTGATCAGGTAATCAGTTTTGCCTTTACAGGCATGACTTGTGGCCATAATGTTTGCTTTCATGGAACAAATTGCAGATCTCTAGAAAATCAGCATCTAAATTTGTTGCAGTAACTCATTTTGAATGCAAGCTAAGTCCTATGTTTTCAGATTGTACACCACAAATACTAAAATAAGCACTTCCTGGGGGCTGGAAAATAAACTTTGAAAAAATCTACCCTTGATTTCTCAGAGAAGCAAGAGTAGATACTTGAACAGGAAGAACAAAAGACATGTGATCCATTCCTATACTTCATAGTTTGCCACATTTTCTTTGAAATTCAACCAACCATTAAGTCATAGGATAGCATGTACTATTCACAACAAACCAAATATAACAGTTGGTTTTACTCACAAATGACCATACTTTTCTGTAGTGATTTCTAAAGAAATTTTATCATATGACCATCAGTTGCACAAATGCCAGTTAGACGGACATGACGGGGGTATTGATAGTATCATAAAAACAGCAGTTACGCTTTGCTTAGATTAAATGGTATCCGTAGCAGCTAATCAGACAACTGGTTAGCAATTTAGAAACCAGTTCATTCATAAAATTAAATGTAGCATCAAAAACAATGTGGCAATATGACTAAACTGTGTTCATATAGGTTGAAGCATACTGGACAAGAGACCTGTTTGCAAAGTTCATGAGAATTCGGCTGTACTGCAGTATTCTGTCAGCCATCATCATTATCTTGTACAGGTACCTAGTGGACAAAATAACAATCTGAAGTACAGAAAACCTGTTAAAATTCACAGTTCAGTGAAAATCTGATTACAGCAGCAACCCTCTTTTCTTCTCCCTGTCACTCCCACCCCTTTGTTCTCTGCCACTTCACTTTTCTCCTCGGAACAGCAGATAGCGGTAAAATGGTGTGGGTAACATGTGGTATATTAGTCTTATTAGCACTCATTTACAACAAGCCACATAGCTGCACTGTTCCTGAGCCCATCCTGCTCAGCACTCCTACTGCCGGGGCACACACTTGCCTGCACAAGGGATCAGGACACCTTCTCTCCCGGGCTTTGTTCTCATCTGCCCCAGCAAAGATGAGCTGCTTTTTGCCCTCTTTGTGCATTTGAATGCCTCATTGTTTAAATCGAATTACAAGCTTATATTCCAGCCGATCTCTTTATCCCCCGAAACCAAGTTTGAATGTAAAAGATAATGCAGTATTTACCATAACATCACTCCATTCTATGACTGTAATTTTTATCTCCTAATTGAAATACTTCTCATTTTCCTTGCCTCAGTAAGCTATTTTAAGGAATAGCTGAATGAGATTGTGATGGAAGACACACAGAGAATTGCTCAAAACAGAGATTTATTTTCTTTTAGGGAGCAAAACATACCACTTCCAACCTGACATGTACCTAGATTGTTAAAATCTGGCTTTTCCATAGCCAAGTCATTATGAAAGGAGAATTAATGAGAAGTTATCTGAAAAACACCTATATGTCACAACTGGATATAACCCTTGTGTGAGGCCTGACACAGGCTACAAAAACATCCACCCATCTAAAGGATCATTCTGAACCTCGTGATGTCACTGTTGCTTACAGAAGAAGAGGTCTCATTTTTAAGGGACATTTTAAGACTCCTTAAACCTCAGCAAATGATATTTTGCTCAATATTTTTCTTCAAAATATAAAGAATTACTTTTTATTTTTCTCAGTTATCTTAAAATAGGAAGTTATGGGGGGAAAAAATAATTTCAGACAACAGCCCAGTTACTGAATGGATTACTTGATGCCATCCCCAAAAGCTGGTTCACAAAATCTCTGGCTCATTGGTCAGGGAAATGGGAAGCCTGTGCAGTACTTGATCTATTATTCTAAGCTGCTAAATTTTTCTTCTCACCTCTCCAGTCCTGAATCCGTGAAGCACACTGATGGATTTTAGTTAGCACAATCACTGTGATTAAGAAGATGTCTCAAGACAGTGCAAGTCACCTGTGAGACAACAGATACATGAAAGCAAGGGTCATGATGACAAGCTGCTTGGGGGTTTAGATGGAGCTGCTTCTCCATCAGGCAGCAGAGTGGAAAGTCAGGTGTCTGCTTTAGGACAAGGAAAATATTAAGAAAAAGAAAGGTAAAAAAAAAGAAAGAAAAAAAGAAAAAATACAATTTATGAGTTTTCTTCTTCCTTTTGCTTTCCTGCCCCCCTCACCACCAACAGAGAGATAATAAATTGAAAGACTGGATGTTGTCAGTGACTCAGGGTCCAGCCTCCATCAGCGTCTAGAATCCAATTTGAAATCACCATGCCATTTTCCAGGTAATAGATATAAAAGTTTCTGTAGGAGACAAAGCACCTGAAGTTGGATCACATCATCAGTTTTGTACTGATGAGACATTGGATGGGTTTTCTATTACATATCCAAAGAGTGAACATCTGTCTTACCAGAAAGCTTATTCAGGCTCGGCCAAAAGCTTTCATATTCAGGAATACATGTCATAATTCGAGCCTAGTGAACTGGAGATATTCTGGGAGATGAAACAAGCCGACATGGAATATTTTAACACAGCTGAGATTGGTCTAACATGGAAAGGACACTCAGAGAAAAAAACCCAGAGTCTTAAGGTTTTCTAGTCCTCTTTAATTCTGAGTTAATTTTGGTTTTTCCTGTAATTCTAGTCTGCTGAATACACACCGGACACCTAACAGGAGATAAAGCCACTTTCTTAAAAAAAAAAAAAAAAGTATATAACAATAAACAAAATAACGATAAATTTCAAAATCACTGGCTCTAAAATAAATTTAAAGTATGTGGCTCCTTTTTCTAATGAGATAACAGGAAAATTCTCCCACGCTAAGGCAGACCTCCTAAAACTTAGCAGGCCTCCAGCACTCATCTATTTGTGGCTAACAAGGAGATCAGACTTCAGGGGAATCTTCCTATAAAGTACATTTGGAAAAGCAGGCTTTGAACATTCATGCTCTGGTTGGCCTCCTGAAGGCAGCTGTCTGTGCAGTGACCAACCTCCAAACTACCCACCTTTCTGGAATGCCTATAGTTGGCTGGGGTGAATAGTGCCCAATACGACCATAAAATAGCATCTTCCCGGAGTTACAGTCTGCTATAAATCAACCAGCTGTAAGTCAACCAGCTGTCAGAAAATTTAACGTCCCTAGAGGACTTTTAGAAGACAATCCATTTTGGATGCCTAGGTACCCAGGTACAAAACAGAAGGGTCCAGCCTGGAAACAACTTCTTCACACAGGCAGCACCATCAATTTTAATGTAACTATTTGCATGAGTAAGTATTTTGCAGACTCATGACTTTATTTTGTAAGTGTCTTTTGTAGCAATAGCATCCTAAAGCCCTTTATGGAATTAAATGACACTGTCCACTCTCTTGTATCTGATATAAATTACAGAAAACAGCATCATAAAGATACTGCACGGTGAATAAATTAAACCATTCGGTCGTAAGGCCAATGACCGAGGGAAAGAAAAATTAAGAGACAGAGGCAAAGGAGGAAAGATATGTTTTAAGATGGGGTTTGAAAAGAGATAGAGTCGATGAGGCAGAGAGACATTCATGCAATGGGACCAAGAAAAACTTTAAGATGTTCTGATATCCAGACAAACCAACCATGGACAAGTTTGACTAGACACATGGTACATGGAGGCTGTCACACATCTTCCTACACAAACAGCAATTCTCACACCTCACAAATTAATTATAGGGAGAGGTTTAGTGCTTGACTGGTCTATAACTTGTTATGTCTCTAGTTTTTCAGTTCACTGCCCTATAAAAGGCATTTATGTTAGCACAAATCCAGCAAGACACTAGGAGTGTAACTTCAACCCATAAACCAAAGGCATATGGGGTGTCTCCTAACAGAAAGAACAATGTTTGTGAAGGTCCTCCAAACCCTTCTGCTGTTAACATGCAGAACTTCAGTAATTGTATCTGGGATCCTGGAAATCCAAGGTGGACAAGATTAGTGAAGTCACAGTAGTATAGTCACAGCAGAAACTCTGGTCAGGTAGCCCTGGGTTTGGTTTACACTTCTACCAAAACTCATGGGCCATACCCACATTTATATTTAGGTATCCTGTGCCACGAAGTTCAATGGAACTGAAATATCTAAATATCTCCATAAGCACAAGTTTTATGCTTGGCCTTCAGCAAGTAATTTAAAGATTGTGTACCTCAAATCCTTCCCTATCAAACTGGGATGCTAATAATGGGTAACAATAAATTAAGCTAGGGAAAAGTTTCTGTAATAGCACATTGCACCAGAGCCATAACATCTGCCTAACACTTTGTGTGACACATCAACCAAGATACAAATAACCCAATGCCACAATTAGAAAGTGGTGTCAGAATTTTAGGACTTACTGCCACTACATGCAGAGTGAGACACTATCAGGCCCAGAAAGAGATTCTGAAAACTCTTTTAAAGTTTACAGAAACCTGCTTATAAATCAGTCCCTCCAGAGTTGACGGAATGAAGCTGGAGCCCATGGGAAGACAAGCACATCTGATTCCTTGCATCAGATGCAGAGATATCTAGTCTACAGCTTCACATGTAGACCCTTTTCCTGGAATCAGACTGAAGCTTTTAAGGGGAGTATGATCAGCTGTATGAAGATAAAAGACCCATTGCACCGTGTACATTTTCACTCGACGTCCTCTTGCCCCATTCTCATATGCACCTTCTCCCTGTCATGACAATGCTGACCATTGTCCCAGACTTTCTACCCCTGCCACCTCTACCAAACAGCCTTCCAACCCCATATAGGTCACCTAAACATGTTTTTTTCCTGTCACCTGAAGTTTCCCCTCCTGGCAAATAGCTTAGGTGTGATCTAGGTATAATGTGCACTTTATGCATATTCATGTCATACACTCATATTTAAACTACTTGAAGGTATAAGATAAAGCATATTGTTATATCTTTTCAGTGCAGGTTTATCACTGAAAAGGACAGCTAAATAAAATATTTCCCACTTTTGGCTCTTGCACTTCATTAATATTTTGCAGCTGTGTGTTCAATTGGATCCCTCATTTGACCTTCCAAGACAATATTTTTCCAAAAGTCTGACTCCATCACTTTGACTTTTCCAATAAGGTGGGATGTTTTTTCCACAAGTATTACACACACATGCTCACACACTCACACTCTGAGTGCATCTGAAAAACGCTGGTGACAGAACTACAAGATGCTCAGAGTCACAGACATCCCACTTGGGGCAGAGGATATTCCCACTCCCTCCCTTCCTGTTATAGACAGCAAAGGTGGGGGCAGTGTGGGGGATGTGTAGCAAGGAAACATCATGTTCCAAATTTGCAACCAGGAACACAGTAAGCTCTGTAGACACCTTTTTGATCTGTATGGAGACTCATCTGCTTCCCTCTGACCCTCACACTCTGGACCAGCTGCATCAGTATCTTCCCCATCAGAGTGGGCCCACGCACCAAGACCACTACTCTCAATATTTGAGCTGAGACACACCTCTGGCAGGAACTAATATTTCAAATTCACAGTCCAGTAATGATTTCCTTAGCCTATATAGAGGCTTTTCAGTTTTCAAAATTCTCATGTATGGTAACTACAGTGAATGGCATGACATGACAACAAAATTAAGGTTTGGACAATAAGGCATTGTTTCTTGTGGGGTTTCCCCATCCCTTAGCTGCCTGTTCTGCCACTGAAGTTAGGTATTTTAAAAATTAAAGCAATCCCTTCAATGTCTCAATTATTCTTTAGAATTGAAATTGCTTTATTTTGGTTTTACTTTGGAGAAATTATCCCCCATCCTCTCACCTTACTTTTAAAGGTTTTAAAATGCAATGAAGTATCCAGGATATGCTTGGGGTTGTTTTTTTTCAGAGGGAAAATATACCTAGATGAGTTGTTGTATGCTCAGCAAATTTGCTAACGACACCAAGCTGTGTGGTGAGGGAGGCACGGTGGAGGGAAGGGATGCCACCCAGACAGACCTTGACAGCTGAAGAGGTGGACTTGTGCAAACTTCACGAAGTTCAACAAGGACAAGTGCAAGGTGCTGCACCTGGATAGGGGCAATCCCAAGTACAGGGACAGGCTGGGCAGAGAATGGATAGAGATTAGTCCTGGCAAGAATGACTTGCTGGTGTTTGCAGATGAAAAGTGCGATACAACTTGGTAATGTGCACTTGCAGCCCAGAAGGCCAACCACGCCCTGGGCTGCATCAAAAGAGGTGTGATCAGCAGGTTTAGATGGGTGATTCCGCCCCTCTACTCTGTTCCTGTGACATCCCACCGGGAGTGCTGTGCCCAGCTCTGGAACCCCCAGCACAATAAAGACATCAACCTGCTGGAGCAAGTCCAGAGGAGAGCCACCAAGTTGATAAGAGGACTGGAGCATTTCTCCTACGAAGACAGGATAAGAGCTTTGGGATTGTTAATCCTGGAGAAGAGAAGGCTGTTGAGAGACCTTATTGCAACTTTCCAGTACCTAAAGGGGGCCTGCAAGAGGGCTGTAGAGGGACTTCTAACAAGGGCATGTAGTGATAGGACAATGGCCTTAAGCTGAAGCAGGGTAGATTTAGATTAGCTTTTAGAAAGAAATTATTCCCTGTGAGTGTGGTGAGGCACTGGAACAGGTTGTCCAGAAAAGTTGTGGACTTCCTGTCCCTGGAAGTCTTGAAGACCAGATTGGATGGGGCTTTGAGCAACCTGTTCTAGTGAAAGGTGTGCCTGCCCATGGCAGGGAGGCTGCAACTAGGTGATTATTAACGTCCCCTCCAACCTGAGCCATTCTATGACTCTCCAATTTAAACTAGAAAACACTCAAAACAGACACATTGCTAAGCTCTTTCTAAAACATCATGCTGACTTTCAATGCTCTATGGAGACAGCTGCTGATAACTAATCAGTACTTCCGGTCTGGAAAATAATATGATCTATCCTGATAAAGAAAAACAAGAGAAAAATTAGTTGTCTTGGTTTTGTCTGAAAACAAGAGGAAAATATGATTTTATAGGTCTATAGGTAGAACAGGTACCGAGCATTTAGCTTCTCAGCTTTGGCAAAGCTTTTTCGTGTTTCCCAAGTCCAGTCACACTGGCCTGTATTTTCCATGGTGATATCTTATTTACATCCTCGGATACCACAGGCTTGGACTCCAGATGCACTGAGTACTTCCAGATTCATACTGTTTTAACTGGAGGTACAGCCAAATCATGCTTCCCTGAGCGCTGGTTGTGAGGAGACTCAAGCAGATCAAAGCATAGAAGAGCATGAAAATCCAGCACTGCTTTTGAAAACTGGGATATTAACAGCTCTTCCTCTGAGTTTTCCTCCCTAGTGCAAAAAGGCTGCACCTGCTCGACACGCCAGGGTGTTATGAAGCTGAAACCAAAGCTTAGAAGCAGCTGCCTCAGAGGAATGATTACTTAGCAAATTCCTCCTAGGAAAGGAGGAGAAACATGTTATGTCTTATTGAGCCTGGCTGTTGAAGTAAGACCCCAAAGACTGTATGGTACACAGAGAGTTAGACATTTGCAAAACAGACACATTCTTAATATGCTCTTTAAGTCACATGGACACTCACTAATTCTTCATTAGCCTGCTGATCCCTATGCATGAAAGGACAAAGACCATAGATTTTTCTGTGTAGCCTGGGAGCCATGAGGTCAGCTTTACTGAATGAATTTATCAATAGAGTGAGAGTTTCAATTTATCTAATATGCTTTACCTAATAAGGCAGTTCCTGTCGTAATTGCTGTTGTAGAGATAGGAGGTTAATCTTTTAAGTGACAGTACTTGGACTCACCTGCTGAGAGATGATCTGGAGCTCTCCAATAAAACATTCATGGCTTCATGCCTCCTCTGTTGCACTTAAATCTGTGTTAACAGTTTTGAAAAGCTAAAAAGTCAAGCCTATGCTCTACAGTGACCAATGGCACCACAGTTAGATATCAGTGCGTTCAGCTCAGTGGGATAAATGTTCAGTCTTTGGTAGATTTAGTAGTGGGTGGAAATGACAGATGGAATTCAAGTCTTTTATGCAAAGGCTTTGTTCTCCTCTGCTTTAGTGCAAAGAAGTTCCCTGTGATGTTTTGCTTTCTTTCAAAGAGACCTGAAGCACCAATCATTTTGCTTTGTTCCCCTTGAAAAATAAAGTAAAATAAAATAAAATTTTAAGAAGGCATGCCAAGCCAAAATATAGAGAAGGAAACCCCTTACTTCATAAAGATAGGTCACAAACAAAAAGGTCAATAGAAACAAGACCCAGCATGTCTGGCAGCATAATTTCAAGTTTTAAATCATACAATTAAATCAAACACAATTTGCAATAAATAACCATTAAGTGTTCAATTTGATCAAATAAAATTTGTGATAAATTATGAGGAATAGGAAATCCCCATTTTTTTATATCAAATTATAAGAACACCAAATACAGTCACATATCCAGTGATTGGTTTTTGGCCCTGGATTCTGTAGGACACTTACTTACAAATAATAATAAAAAAAAAGAAATATGAGAAAAGGAAACCCATTGCAACAAATGTAAGTTTAAGGGTTGTTAAGCACAATAACTAGCAATTGCAGTGGAAGAAAAGAGTGAAGACAGCAAGTTCTCCTGCTTTCTCTTCAACTGTATTTTTCTCCTTAGTCTGCAATTTTCTGCAGATAAACTGTTTTGGAAGAAAGCATAAAGTGCAACTTGGAATGTAACAGTCAGGAATTGTTTCCTCTAATCAAAGTTTAAGCCTTCCCTGTGCCCAGATTATTGACACACAGCCCTCAATAAAGGCTGTGTGTTCATAACTCAGACAAGAATGTGACCTCAAAACTTTGAAGAGCATGCAGAGTTTCATGAAAGTTTTCTGGCTCTTCGCTAATTATTGCCCTAGCCCTTGAATTATCTAAGTGGGGTTACATTCATGTTTCTAAAATTCTCCTTCTTGCCTTTGTACTTTTGATACGGTACAGAAATACTGGTTCATGTAATTTTGGGATTGGTTGTGTTTTGATCACAAATCTAAAGCTCATACAATCTTATACCAAAACAGAGGGGCAATTGGAGTCTGTGGTGGTATTTCTAATGATTGTTGACTGAAACTCTTGAATGAATTTTGTTCTGGGAGAAAGTCTGATCCAGTAGGTCACAGATAAAATCATCTATTGAGGTATTATACTTATGAAGAACTTACAAGCCAATCTCAATGTATTTTGTTTTCAAAAAAATATGTTTCTTAGAAAGTGAACTGCATTTTTTTAATTGAAAGCTGCTTTTACTAGACAGGCATGTACAGGGAATGCTTGGAGAGCCAGCAAGAGTGTTGGGAGCAATGTGAGGGCAACTCTGAGTTTTGCAAAATGGATTACTGTCTGCTAACCATCATTCAGATCAGAAAAGGCCTTCAAGCTATTTAGGTATGTGATGCATTCCCATGCCTTCCATCTGAGCAGCTCAAAGATTCTCTGAGGAATATCCACACACTGCTCACGTTTAATGAGTACTGTGTGAGGAGTGGGGGAGGAAAGGCAAAAAGCAACATGTATCCACCCCTTCCCTACTGAGGGAAGGTGAGGTGATTACATGGGGTAAGTGAGGGATTTAGAAAATAAACAGCTAGAAGTAACTGATAAGAATGGCAGGACTTCACAGGATGACTCTGGCACATAATAAAAGTTGCAGTGAGGGTGAGTAGCACTTATTAACTAGTTACACCCTACTATTTACTCCAGGGAACAGAGGTTACTTTAATCGGTTAATAATAGAGTTAAGAAAGATTATGGATAAAAGGTTATCAAGTGAAAAATGGTAATCTGGTGTGAATCATCAAGCCCCAAAAACTACTGGTTTTGTTCTGAAAAATAAGAAGCCTCTCTTCCGTAATGGACAAGTTGCTAGTACAGTTTAAGCACAGAATATGATTTATTGGTATCCTATTTATTATCACCAGATGGCTGTTCAATGTTACACTTTCAAATTGCCTTTTATAAAAGTTAGGTAGTTAGCAAAGATATAATGGACATAGTTTTAAACTTGTGGTCCAATTAAGGGTATAGATACCTACAATCTCAGCAAATACCACTCTGCAGTGGGGAATCAGTAGATTGCCACCAAGGGGGCTCTGCTTAAGAAGGCTCAGAAGAAGAAAAGTAACAAATCTAACAGCTGAAAGTTAAAGTCCAGTTACCAGTGGCAAGGACAAAAACAGTCCTGGGCAATAATTTCCATAGAAGTTGAAACAAATATCCCTTAGGAGGCCTTTTTAAAGGCACGTTCATAATAGTTTGTTTGATGTGCAGCTTTTTGAAGACAAATAATTAGGTATCGTAGAGGAAACAATGTTCACCTAGAGAACAAAGAATTCAACAGTGTAATATATTTTGAGGACTAAAACATAAGCATTACGTTAAAAGTATCGATATTTCAATTTCTAAAAGGAAGCCCTTTTGTCTTATCAATAAATTTTACTATGAACAAAACGGAACTTGAAAATTCTTGAAAAATCCTACTAAAAAAAGGCACACAAGGGTTAGAATAATTTGGAAGCTGCAGCATAAGTGGAGCCATACTGAATATGACGATGAGACACATTTAGTTGAAACCTCAGAAACGGATTTTCTCAAAGGAGGATGAAACATAATGTTTGCTATATGCAAAACATAAAGATTGCATCACCATCCTTTTAGATACAGCATATGAACATATCTGCTGAGAGTCAAAAGTGAAAGACTCTAGGAAGCTGCCAGACCTAGGGAAAATGAATATTCTGCAAATATATTTATTTTACATGCAAAGCAAAGCAAAGAAAAATGTTGCTAAATATTTACTCATCACCCGGTAGCTTATTAATCTTTGTTGCAGCAAATACAGCTGACTATAGAGTGTGGGCAGAGATGGTCCTTATCAATAAATAAGTGGAGGATGCACCACCACAGACTGAGACTCAAAGGTAAGCAGAAGCCCCAACAGGAACTGTGACTCAGTTGCACGAAGAGCAGCCGCACAGGAAATCAGGCCATAATTGTTACGTTGCCTTGCTTTCTTCTTTGGCTCTGTGACTTCCCTCATCTGGCCCCCAGAGCTGTCTTGCACTAGCAGACATCTCACAGTTATTACTGCAGCACCACTCCAGCACCACTGGAGTCCATGACGACATGGACTATATTCTGATGACCTACTATAGGCCCCTAATGTCGAGGGTGACTCAGGCTGGCTGCCTATGTAAGACCAAAGGCTCTGCAACCGGTCTGTGGGGAATCTGATTCAGCTCATCAAATGTCTTTTTCTCTCTTTGGTCCTCTAGGTTTCCTAAGAGGAATAAGCACTCTAAATATTCTTCTGGTGATGCAATAGTCACAGCGATAACCTGACTTTGCATGACAGCATGGGTGGCAGATTCCAAAACCCAGGAAGGGGAGACTTAAAATCTGAGCTCTACTTCAGACTGAGGGTCATCAACCCCACAGCTCCCACTTCCCTGGGAGGATCCCACTGTGTGGGTTAAGCACCGGGAGGAGATGTTCCCTGTCTTTGTTGAAATTGTGCCTTCTTGTCCCACTACATGGTTATGCGTAAGACTCACAGCACCAGAGAATGCACAGGGAACCTGCCTGCACCATCCAGAAGAAGAGGAAGAGGTCTGGTTCACGATTGCTGTCATTCAATTGTCCTCGTCAATTCAAAAAGAAAAAGCCTCCTGGAGCAGGAAGCAGATTATCTTGAAAGAGTCTCCTCCTCACGGCTGGCATAGAGGAATTAATCTAATCAATTCCTTGATTAGATCTTGATCAAAAAATTCAAAGGAAAAAAAATTAATTACCACAGCACACATTGGAAAGACCACAAAATAGTTACCAGATAGCTTCATTGAAAAATGTGCTGAGTTGCAGTGGGCTCTGGTAATAAAATCAGGACTGGCTGTTTTCCTTGGGGATACACTGGCCTTCAAGTGTGAGTTATTTAGTGAAAGTCCAAAGGTCTATGTTATGCAAGAAGGCAGATTAGATGGTCATAGCAGTCCCTTCTGGTCTTTAGCAATTAATCTCTGACGTGTTGTCAGAAGGTTGGTTCATCACAGCCCAAAAAAAAAGCAATTTCCTTGCTGATAAATGAAAAAGTAAATCAATTTTTAGCCTTAGATGAGGATGGGATTCCACTGGTCCCCAGGGGCTGCTTCCCTTTTCAGGCTCTGAGCAACTGAGCAAAGGACTGCTGAACCAAACAGCATGTGTTCTTGCCAGGACCTGGATTTATTCTCCCTGTTTCCAGCAGAATCACAGCCACAAAAGGTGCATTCTGGCCTCTGAGGAGACGGGTAGGCTTAGATGGGGTCTTGGCTTTCAAAGGAGTACAGAATGCTCAACGACATGCAGCTAAACAAATGATGAAAATCAGGGAAGGAAAAAATGGGCTCATATTTACGCTGCAGGATCACAAGTTTACTGGTCCATATTTTCTCCACTAATTAAATTCTTCAAGTCAAGACTGGACACTGAAAGACACCCTTCAGGAAATTTCACTGAAAGATCTGGGCAGATATTGAGTAACCGATTCTCAAATGCCTGTGTGACACCGGGGCAGTGCCCTTGTTACCTCCAGTTCACTAGGGAGCAAAGCAAAATATGAGAGGACATGGCCAAAGAACAAAATCCAAGCAAGTAAAAGAGAAGGGTTTGAAAGTGAAATAACCAAGCTCTAAACCCAGTATTCCTACCACCAAATTTCACAATCCCTCAAAGATTCCTTCAATTTCCAAAACTCATACCACATAAACCCCCATTTAAATTTAAATCTACATTTAGATAACACTAATTTCCCTTCCCTGTACTGGGATCTTACAAAGTGAGAAAACAACAGTGGTCAGAGCCTGTGCCTTTTTCAGCCAACTGTAATTCAAGATGACAGAAGGAAGAAAATCCACAAAACAAGTTATATACCATTGTCAACAAAGAATGAAAATGGGTAGATTACACTGCCTACCATTATATTCTTAATGATACCCATGTTAAGAGGATTTCTCTTCAGCAAATGCAAATGCAAACTTTTCACTGAGGTAGTTGTAAAAATAATATATTACATTTTGTTAATTTCTCATTGGTTATGTTTAAGCATATAACAGAAAAATTAATGTACATCTTTGCAAAAGACTGATACAGAGGAACCACTCAGAAATAATGTGAAGTGGGACCACAGTGCCTTTATGTTGTATTTGAGGCATCTTCCCAGTCAATGAACCTCTGTGGAAGATTAATGCCATTTGAACTTTTATTGTGGAATATCATTTGTGCACTGTCACACTTTGCACAAATGGTGCTTCAGTCACAGTTCGGTAACGCTCCAGCATATTATTTCCCAGGCATTTGAGAGTTTAGAGAATTATTGAAGGGCAAACTGTACTCATTTGGTAATAAGGCAGAGCGCAGTTACAGTCTCCATATGATTTCAAGAAATGGAATCCATGTTAATTTCATTGAACGTAGCAAAATAGTTGTGATAATAATTCCAGTGAAATATTCCACTAGAGAAAAGAGGTAGAACGTAGTGCCACAGTGCTTTGTATTATCTATACAAAAGATTCTAGAAGAAATATCCTAATAATTTCTGAAAAAAAAAAATACTCATTTGACAATCACAATCGCTATTTCTCTCAGTCTTTACACACTGATTTTAAGAATGTGCTGCAGAAGAAAGAATTAAAGAAACCAAGACTCACATCCTATTTTCACCCAGCTTTGAGGCAGTCTAGATGTTTCAATTTGGCATTACTGCTTGTGCAAATAGGTGTTATACTGATCCTGAAAGTAAACATTCCCCAAAGCCATGACTTGTTAGCACTGTCTTCACATGTTATAGTCAATTAGTCAATAATTAGTCAAATAATTAAAAATATAATTATGCAATGATGTTGCCTTATTTTTAAATTAAGGACTCATTCGCAAGCTGACTCCTCTCTGCGATTATATGTTTCTTTGCTACTAAGTTTAAACACATAAGCCTTGCTTGCTTTTTCTCTTTTTCATTTACTGTTAATAAATGGACAAGTGCTTATTAATATACTGTCACAGGCAAAGGCATAAATATGCAACTAAATACTTATGCAGCTCCCACCAGATGCAAATATATCTGTAAGAACCATCACTGATGTGCTGGAGACCTCTAGAGCTGTAGCTCTTCTCATGAAACTACAATTTCAGATATTGCCAATTATTTTATTAGGGCTACTGTTCAGGTATACAATTAATTTGAAAAGAAACAAACAAACAAACAACAAAATAGAGCAAAACAAAAAAACCAAAGAAACAAACAAACAAACAAAAAAAACTGACCAAACCTAAAAAAGAAATATCCATTGCAGAATTATCAAAATGTCTCCTTGTCTCCTATACCCAATCATAAAGTGCATAACACACCAGCAACCACCATGGTTTCAGTATCTTTAGAAACTTATTTGAAGTGGGGATACCAGTCTTTAGAAGGGCCCTGATGTCATGCAGGGGACATGGCACCACCCTTAGAGAAAGCAAGAAGTGTCAGTGGTGTGTACTGACACTGAGAAAAGTAACTTCTACATAAACATCACAGCCATAAGACAACCAAAATCAGAAATTCAAAGTGGCCTTAGCCACCTGCTCATTTAGCTGGCTCCCATCTATCTATACCAAGGCTATGGGACTTCAGCTTGCAAGGTCTACATGAAGATAGCAGGATAACTTGGAGTAAAGTGAGGCACATACTTCACCTCACCCTTTTGAGCTAAATCTATGTTATTAGAAACAGAAATGTATTACATAAATGCTCCATAATGACTATGACTAAACCCTTCAATCTAGCTACCTTTTGTAGTTAAGTAAATGGCACTAACATTCTGAGAATTTCTTTCATCTAGGGACAAGGTTAGCAGAAGGAGTAGCAATTGCATGTTTCTGTGCCATGCTTCTTTGCAATCACCTCTTTTTTCACACCTTCGGGCTGTGAAGAGACTTTATCTCCCTGCAATCTCACGAAGTTAGATCTGGTCACACAATCAAACCAAACACAGGACTGTTCATTATTTCACAAATATTGAAGAATAAAGGGGCCTTCTAAAGACTGTCAGCTGTAGTAGAAATGGCAACTAAAGTGAAAGAACATTTACAGTTAGAACAAAACTTTCAGCAATCATCTCATCTCTCTTTTTTTTTTTTTAATGCTATTATTTTAGCAGGTACAAGCCATTCCTATGAAAAACTCATAAAAGTCGCCTCACGTTATTCTTCAAGTTTGCTCAAAATCACCCCTATGGGCCAAACCAGCCTGAATTAAAGCTCAGTGACAAATGTATCCTAATGTTGGAGAGTTAAGTAACACAGAATCACAAAATGAGTCCGGTTGGAAGGGAGGGACCACAGTGAGCAATCTCATCCAAGCTTCCTGCTAAGCAGGCTCACCCTAAAGCACATAGCACAGGATTGTATCCATAAGGTTCTTGGATATCTCCAGAGAGGGAGAATCCACAACCTCTCTGGGCAATCTGTTCCAGTGCGCAGTCGCTCATGCAGTAAAGAAGCTCTTCCTCATATTGCCCCTTGTCCTATTGCTTGGCACCACTGAGAAGAGCCTGGATCCATTCTCCATTCAGATACTTACAGACACTGATGAGGTCCTCTCTGTCATCTCTTCTCAAGGCTGAACAGGCCCTACTCTCTCAGTTTTTCCTCTTAAGAGAGATGCTCCAGTCCCTTAATCATCTTTGTTGCCCTCCATTGGACCTGTTCCAGGAGCTTCATGTCTCTTCTGTACTGAGGAGCCCAGAACTGACACAGTACTCCAGTTGTGGCTTCTCTAGGGCTGAGTAGGGCAGATACTAGCCACTTCAGATCTCTTAGGTGAGCAGGATTCTTGCCTGAACGAGAACTGAGTAAAGAGTTACTCAGTAAAGAGCAACCGAGTAACTACGGTTATGAAGGCAAGCATGCAATGCCAGTCGCGCGTAGCATAAACTTCTAAACTAAAAGCATCCAGTACTCTATCAAAAGGATTCATTTTTGTAATATGGATGTTTTTCCAAGAAAACTCTCAACCATAATTGGTACCAAGATGTGGGCTTGGCAGGTGTATAGGAAACTTCAATTTTTGTCTCTTAATACATGGTACTAGAGATAGGAAACATTTTTGCCTTCATACAGGACCCAGATGGCAAACTGTGAAAGCTTAATTTCAAGAGCATTCAGGCTGACAGCTCTACAAGCAGCAAGCTGAATTTAACTTATGTGATTATGACACATACACAGGACTCTTCAACCAAGTGGTCCAACACTCTACCTATTAGAGGCATGCCTGAGATCTGTGCGTGCTGCATGAAAGCCTTTACTGTGCAAATCAGGTCTGGATTACTACAGCAGAAACCACACGTGCACGTGCGTACAACTTGTTTCCGCGGTCTAGCTTGTCAATCAGGACATTAATTCTATTTCTGCTTTTGCAAGGGGTAACAAAGTGTCTCCATGACCTCACAGGCAGGATCACTTTTGCTCTGTGCTTTACCTAAAGGGCTGCACTCGTGTGTTATGCCTTACTCAACTCCATTCTGGCACACCACCTACTGACAGCCCAGCACTGCTTTCTGTGTTTCTTAAAATCCTGTCCCTATGTGAGCCCAAGACCTCTCTGATCCTGAGATGTCTGGTTGTGCAAGCCAGAGCAGCAGCATTTGTCAAGACTCAAAAAAAAAAAAAAAAAAAAAAAAAAAAAAAAAAAAAAAAAAAAAAAAAAAAAAAAAAAAAAAAAAAAAAAAAAAAAAAAAAAAAAAAAAAAAAAAAAAAAAAAAAAAAAAAAAAAAAAAAAAAAAAAAAAAAAAAAAAAAAAAAAAAAAAAAAAAAAAAAAAAAAAAAGAGTTGAGAAAAAGTGTCTTCAGGCCACTGGTGGTATATTGATAAAAATTAATAAGCTCAACTCTTCAGCATTTCAAGCCAGGCAGTGGGAAATGAATTTTCTCCCAGCCGAATGAGAAGCAAAGCAATCAGACAGCTTATCAGTAAGCGGTTAATGAGACTCCACTATTCTGAGAATCTATTTCATCCAAACACAAAACTGGCAAAAGGGCTAGTAATTCTATGGTGATATCCCATCCTCCATTTCAGCCACCTCCTTGTCTCACAGGTGCAAAGGTTGGTTCAAATTTCTTTAGATTCCACATTATTTGGAGGTCTCTGCGTGTTTTAGGTTTGGAGGTTTGGTGCTTGCAGATATGCAATGAGATTGTGGTGTACAGAACAGAAATGCATTAAAGCACTGTATTTTTTTCCTTGCTGACTTTTCTTTATATACCACTACTGCACAGTTCCATAAAGTTGAACTCCCTGTCCTGATTTTTGGCAACGTTTGATGTTCTTTCTCATGTAGTTACTTTGATGTTCTGTAGGTAGCACCCTTGAACCTCACAAGAGGAAACCACGACAAAACAGTTGATCCTGATGGTGAAATTAAGTGTGTCAGGAGAGACCTGACAGCGACTAATGACTCCCCCTTCTCCAGTTTACAGCTGCCAGTATACTAAGCTAACCAAACCTTCCAAAACTTGATAATGCTGGGATTTGACAGATATTTCACATCATCCTGTCATCTTTAACACTATTAGAAGAATCCTGATCCACTGACTTGGCCTCCTTCAGCAACCCAATGGTAGTTACTTGTCCTCCTCTCTCCCTGCCTCCTCATAACACCTTGGTTTGGTCTGACCTCTCCATATTTCAGCCCATCTGTTTTACCTCAACTCACAAAACTTCCTTAAAAAACTTATTTCTGGAACTTCTTGTGCTAGGAAGACATCAGTGATAAAAAAGGAGGGAGAGGCTGTTACATGTCTGGCCAACAAGAAGAGCTGTGTGATCATCCTCCTTTTCCTCTGCTCATAACATGAAGGGTACACAGCCTGTGCAAAGATCACCACTTTTAGTGTCACTGCTAGACACTAAATAGCTATTTAGTACAAAATGAAGGGTATTTGCTATAGATGTCTCTAATGTCACTGTCTCTTGAAGAGACTAGTCTCTAGAAGTATTTAGTGTCTCTAATCATCTCTAGGGTCAATTGGAAAGAAGATTATGGTTGGACTGATCCAATTAGCAGGGATTTGAGGAAGAAACAAAGAAAAAGTCATAGATTAGCCTTTATTAAGTTCTCAGATACAAGTCTGAGAAACTGATACAGATCCTTCCCACTGCTGCGAGGAGCTTTGCCCTCATACTGATGTTTCCCTGTACTGATGTGTGCATTTCAGTTCAGGTTGTACAGGATCCACCAAGCCATACAACTCTCACAGCATCTGCATCCAGTTTGGAAAATCATTGTTAACCACCACATTCAAGGGTAAAGTGATGCCTTCATTTGCCCAGGTGGGAGCTGAAGCTTTTAAGGTTGGATGACTTACCCAAGTCCCAAAGGTGCAGGAGGGAACACAGGCCTGGGATCACCAACCAAAAATTACTGCCCACAACAAGAAACTTTTCTACCTCAAGTTAGAAGAAGCAGTAAGAGTTAATAATAAAGTAATATCACAAAGACCATCATGAAACAGGCCCAGGTTTCTGTTGCAACAAGGTATTTGTATAAAAAGCACCCTCTTTACTTTAGTTTTAAGTGTTGCTGATAAAACTCCATTAAACTAATGAAGATACAGCAGATGTTGGACCTGTGATATTTTAAAGCATTGTTTATTTTGGGAAAAAATCCAGTTTTACTAAAATATTAATGAAAGCATGCTCATTTTGCTTCTGGATTCACTAAATGCCTGTGCTCAATAGCTTGTTCCTGTTTTCAGTTCCCACTGTTGCTTCTTCATCTTACTATAAGACAGTAATAGGCGAAAACAAAGAATTAATAGTCCTTGTGCACTGAACTGTTGGATGTGTGCTGTGAAGAGGATAACACAGAGGCTGACATGAACCTATTTTTCCTCCACCAGTGCACCTTGGAAAGATGTCCATTTGAAGCCAAACTGAATGCAGACCCTCGCTAGAACCTCCTTCTGATGATGACATCCATACTGTACGAACAAAAGTCACAGGAGACTTTTCAAGTCTTGATCTTCAGACTGCAAATCTCATTTTGGACAAAATACCCAATGTATTGGGAGGTTTTCATATAACAACTATGTTTGACTTACTATGAAAAAATAAACCCCTCCAAGTATTGCACCATGAAATTCAACCTAAGTCACTGGATCACAACATTTTAGGCTTGCCATGAGTTCTTGCTACTTGGAACATTTCTAAAAGCCAAGACTGAATTCCTTTTTCTGACTGACTGCCAGGAGAAGATCTCTTTTCTGTCCCCACAATAGAAACCTCAACTTCTGTCGTTTTCATAACACGCGATCTTGTGCCTGTTTTTTCTGAATCACTCTGCTATACGTGCCTCTCTCCTGTTATACATCTGTTATGGTACAAGCTCATATCCCCACTGTCATGCTGTGAGTCAGTATTTGTGCTTCTGTCTCATATTGTGATGAAAACATCTCTAGTGGCACTACACTTTAATTGGTATGAAAATATTTGGTAGCATAGTCACTAACACCCACAACTTTCATTTACTGCTTCTCTCTCTATGGAGTATTGGTATCATCATCCACTTTTACATGGTAGTTTTCTATGCCTATTTTTTATTTTAGTCATGGGACTCCCAGTTTTGAGCAGTCCTTTCTGGTAATACATGTCAGACTCTTTCCAGGGAAGTATCTTAGAGACCTGAGAAAGGAATTTAGTCATGCTACAAACATCAATAGATTTTACACCAACATCTCCATCTGCACTTCCAACTGGGGTCAACAAATCTGACACAAGGCCAGGCAGGCCCATAAGACAAAAGCATTTCTGAAATTACGGTAGGCTGGTCTTCTTGGTCAGCAGTTCTGCCCACACTCAAAGTTGACTTCTGTTAGAAAAGTCTCATGAGGAAATCACACTAACCATGATCATGTGTCCTGTGTATTACATACTGCTAGAATATTTAAGCCATTTTTAATTTTTTCATGAAATTTAACTTTTATATATTGCATAGAATATGGTTGATGGATGTGGCAGGAGGAAGTAGATAAACACACTACTGTCCATTCAGGAAGGTTCAGGTAACAAGAACTCTTTGAACTAATACCCACACATTTCTCTCTCCTACACATACATGCATCCATATCCACCAAGTCAAGTGAGCTTCCAGTTAAATAAGGCTTACAACAGGAAAAAATACTTGTTTTCACCAGCTGTCTTTTGGAATAAAGTGGATACAGGGCATTGTGAAAAATTATCTGGGTTCTAAATTAGAATGCCTTTTTTTGCCCCTTCAGTATTGATTGTCTCAATAACAGTGGCATTAGTTTCCTCTAATTTCATGGTTAACCCCTCTACTTTTCAGAAGCTAAGTCCAACAAGAGTGAAAAGGCATCAGTTTCTAAAGAAGCAACTTGAAGCTCAAATTTTGTCTACATTAATCTGGGACCTAACTTTACCTATTGCAGTGTAATTAAAGGGTGCAGACCTCTCCCTTGCCACTCAACCACCCACCCCACCTCCCCGTGGACCAGCCCCACAGCTGAAGCACCCAGGAGGCACTTGTGGTACCAGCACCATCCTGGCACGGGAATCAGCACTCCCTAGGAATGGTCAGGAGCCAGGCTGCCATCCCTGCTCCTAGTGCTGAATGATGCTCAGCGCAGTCTAAAAGAAGGATAAACATGCATAGACTGAACCTTAGCTGCTTTCAGGAAACACTTTGTTGTGCTTCTTACTAATTCCTCATTTCTGTGGCCACTCTTCCAACATATATTGCCATGAGAAACAGCAGAATAGATGAAGAAGAGAGGCATTGCTCACATTCCTGTATTTTAAAGTCAACCAGAAGAAAGGATAGTGGTGGGCCATTTGGTTAAGACTTGTTGCAGTGGTAGTAGCAGTGTGTTGGGCAGCATGGGAGCCAACCACCAGCCTCTGTGACTGTTCATACAAACTAAACCTCCAAACTCCCGGGCAATACCTGGGGCCTGGGTCAAACACAGCTCTGGAGACTGGAGCAAAAGGAATGCCCCTTGCTTTGGAACCAAAGCATGACCTAGAAGGGGGCATTTATTTGCAAAGAATATGGGCTGAATTCTGATTTCAGTTACATTCAGGTGAAAAACAAGATGAAGTTATCCTATGCTCACACTGCTGTCAGGTAGATCAGCTCAGGACTTCCGTCACTCGAGCAGGTGGCGCACATAGCGTAAATCTGCAGGTATTTACACATAGACGTACAAAACCCAGTATCCATTCCATTTCATGGGTCTTTAAGATCGTCTGTAGCACTGTAAACGCAGCTAGGAATAAATTAATTGTAAAAAATAAACAGTGATCTTTAGTTAGAGACAAAAACTCACTGCCAGGGGAAGCTTTTCTTAAGAACAAACAAACAAACAAAAGAAGAGGAAAAAAAAAAAGAGAGAAAAAGTTGAAGAAACGGAGGAGTCAGATCCATGTGAGAACAAAGAAAGTGTAATGCTACGTCAATGAAAACCACACAAAGTTCGGCAGAAAAGTAAAAGAATGCATTAAAACATAAAAATTAAAAAAAAAAATTAAATAGGAGCTAAAAGTGGGGAGACATGGGAGACATCTACAGCCTCGCACCTCAGACGGGAAGGAGCCGGGGGATGAGGCGGCAGCATCCCCCAGCGGGGCCCTCGCTCTTTCCCTCCCTCCCTCCCTTCTTCCTTCCCTCCCTACTTCCCTCGTTCCCTGCCGCCTCCCGGCCAAAGGCACGTCCATGCTGCCATCTAGCGCTCCCGCCCCGCCGCGCACACGATCCCGATCCCGCTCCCGCTCCCGCTCGGGCTGCGGCAGGATGATGGAACATCTCCGAGCGGGCAGTACCGGCTGCCAGCCGAGTGGAACACCCACCCCAGTGGCACTGCCGAGGCCCGGGATACAACTTTAGTGCTTGACACGGGTCCGGATAAACAGTAACGGGAATGGGCGCGGGCGGCAGCACCAGAAAGAGGCACAAAACCTCTGAAATGCAGTACAGGTGGGAATTCTTCCGAGAGTTTCTTTGCATACAAGTAGCAGGAGACTGGCGTGCCCAGGTGGTCCATTAAAAGGACTTCTTTAGGACTCCAAAGGCTGAATTAGCTTTAGGCGCTACAAGCATCTGGTTATGTGGGGAATCAGCCAGTCCCTCCTTCCCGTTGCCTCCTCATGCAGGAGGTGAAAGAAAGGTCAGTGAGATGGAAATGGAGCATCACCCAAGTCAGCGCTGCCAGTCCAGAGTGCCCTTTCTCCACCACGCAACTGGAGTGGGGAGAGTTTCCCCTTTGTATAAGAACTGCCCTTAAAAAAAGTGCCTCCTTAGAAACTTCATAACATTTAAACAGTTATCAACCACTAAATAGCAGCTTGGGGAATAAAGCCAGGCCAGCAACTACTAAAAATACCTAGATTGGTGGTAACAGAAGTCAGGAGTCCTTCCTGTCAGTGTTGGTGTGTTGCACTAGCAGCCACCCAGGACCCCAGCAAGAGGAGAGAAAATACTTTCAAACATAGAATAAAGGAGTTTCGTGGTACCCCACATTTTCATTCATACAAGAATCATCCAGGAGGAGAGGTAATACAGCTTCTCTTCATAATCTTCACGTCTCAGAGACAACTTTTTGTGATTTCATAAAATGTACAGGGTGAGATTTGCTACCAGGCTCCTCCACATCTGGGCCTTTAACTCTGCTGCTGCCCAGTCAAGTCTCTCCAACTTGATTAAAACACTTCACTTTAGCAAATCCCAAAAGAGCAGAAAGAAACTCTCTGTTGCCCTGCTCTGCCTGGTTGAAAAGTGAGATGCAGAGTTATGGCAAGCAAAGAAAACAAAAGAAAACAAAAGAAAACAAAACAAAAAAAAAATCCAGACAATCCAGAAGACTCAAATGCTTCAAAACCAGCAAGCCAGGGAAACAGGAAACAGTAGCATGAAACAACTGTATGATCATTAGAATAAAGGTGAGCCCAGTGAGGAAACAAATGAACTAGAAAAATAAGAAGGGTGGAAAACTGTTTTAATATTTTGGTTTGTTATGTTTTTCTGATGCAAAGCCCTAATTTGTAGGGAGGGCAGTTCCAAAGTCTCAATTTTCACTAAAAAAACCAAACATTCCCAATCCTCACAGATGTAAAGATGATGGGAAAAAAACCGTGGAAATTCACTCTAACATACCCAAATGCCAGGAGAAAAAGAGCAAGAAACAAAGCAATTGGTTCAAAATCCTTGAGGAATGTAAGTCCAGTTCCTGGTGGAACTTGGGTAACTATAGTTCCATATTTAGGATGAAAGACTATGATGATGATGAGCATTATAATAAGAGCAGAAGCAAGGAACAAAGTGTGCACTAGAAAAAGCAGGTTTGCACAAAATAAAAGTACTTACTCGCTTAAGGATCCCACACTCTGTGCTGAAAAATGTTGGACCAAGACTGGAAGTCCAAACATTTTTGGATTTATTTTGCTCTATGAAGGAGACCATTAATTTTAAGTGTCTGGAGTTAAGATCCCAAAGAGGGAGAAGCTCAGGTCCCAGAAACCCAAACCACTTATCCTGCCTTCATGCTGATCAAGCCAGCAATTTACAGGATGGCCCAGCAAGAAGCACCGTACAATTTTGGTAGGTGTCCAGTTTGCTGAACAGCTCTCCTCTTGGCAGGGGACAGACTTGTTTCTTAGTTTTTCCTTTTGATGTTTCACACAGCAATTTTCTTTGTGTAAATAGCTGTCTTCATTTATTTTATACTCTTTTATAATGCTCAGGTTTGGAGAGTCAGGCCTGGGATTATGCAGGAATTCAGTTTTGTTAGAGGACAGTCCTAGTTGTACTGTACTCTACCACATGAAAAAAAAAAAATAAAAAGAAAACCCTTTTGCAGTAGAGGCCAGTAGTAGTCATTTTTGAAGAAAAGCTGGTGCAAGGAGCAATCCCTAATAATTTTCTTCAGAGCTGTAACTCTTTCCATTGCCAAATTTAAAGTCCATCCTCAGAAAGGTATGAGGGAAATATGTGTTTGCCAAAAAAACACACTCGTGTTAGGAAAGACTATTCATGGAACAGTGATGGCCTTGGGGTATTATTGTGGCACTGCAAATCATCACTGACAGATAATGAATGGCTTATAGGCACTGAGTCTTAGAGAAGTGAGACCACATTACCCTTGGACAAAATAAAAGCATTTTTACAGTTTTATTTCTATCAAAGAAAGTTTCCCACTAATGGCAGTGGAAGATGTTGATCAGCTCACAGACTTTTTTAAAATCAGCTTAAGGACAACATTGCAATCACAACAGCATTATGTGGGGGCATTTTTGTCAGCATTGACAATTTTTATCCTGTACAAATGGTGGTGTTTAACAAAGACATATGTTTACACAGATGGAGAAGGGAGGTTGTAGTAATGGTGTGATTGAAAGTAAATTGGATTGGTTGGGGAGCTGATGCCAGCTGCCATTTCAGTCTAGGAGTAGGTGGGTACTCGAGATGGTCTGTAGTCACTGGGACCAGATATTGAAAGTTTGCTGGCTACCTCTTATTGTCTATTTAGATGATTCTAAAACCATCACTCAGCATCTGAGAGCTGGCTTGGAGCTCAGGATTCAGTGAGGCATTTTGGTTTTGGGTGTTCCCATCCTGAGGGAAGGAAACAAAATGTTCCCTGCTGGGATTTAAGTACACACCTTTTTAGAGGTGAGCACACAGCACGTAGGTGAAGGCCAGACTTGAGTATCCTTACAGCTCTCCAAATGGAGAACTTATTTAAAACTCACTTGCTCTCTCTTCCTCTATGGTGGCTGACTATCCCTCAAGCCAGATACAAAGACAACCATACTGTTATTTAGCCAAAATAGTATAACATTGATCTTGCACAAGAAACACTGTTTCTGGAGCACTAACGTTTTGCCTGGTCAAAGAGGGGCTTCTAAAGGCAGATGCTCATTTTCAGGATTTGGGTCTTTATGAGCTACCATTAGTGGAATATTGAAGAACTGCAGAGGTCATGGGAATGACACCTTCTTCCACCCAGTGCTAGTCTGACATGAGCAAAGGGTCTGCTCCTTCCCACATCTCTCACTTTACAGACACTGCTGAAGTCTGGTGGTGATGCTGTCACAACAAGGGACAGAAAAGGAGCTGAAAGGGCTGCACTACATTTGAACTTTCACTTTATTTTGTGGCATTAGTTTTTTTCCTGCTCTGCCTCCTACCCCAATTAATTTAAATAATGCAGGGAACTTTTACATATTCAGGGTCTTCACAAGAAATAGTCAGGCCAAACTCTCACTGTAGTTTACCAGATGTCAATCTACTCTGCAGAGAGGTCAGCATCATGCTTCCTTCCATATGCATTATCTTGTATATTATAAACAGTGTCTCAATAAAGCTTTTTTTTTTTTTTTAATTTAGATATATTACAATTTATAAAAATTCTGAAGCTATTTTTGGTATTTTCCCCTAATAACTACCATTTCCTTTTCACCATTTACAGCCCCTTGATTGACTGAATTGCAACTGACTGTTTAGACATAGCACTAGCAATACCTGCATCAGGGTTCATTATTCTGGGAGTGGTGTGTGTGTATATATATATATATATATATATTTATATTTATATTTATATATATATATTTATATATATACGAATGTATGTACATGAAAGACTGAAGAAAAAGGAAAATAGCACCCTATGGCATTCTAAAATTATTTAGCTAGACACACAAATATGAACTGCAAGCATAATATTAAAAGAGGGCATGACTTACGAGACATCCCAGGTGAAGAACTATTCACCACCAGCTTTCATTTACAGATTCCTAGCTTTGAAATGGGTAACATGCACCTATATGATACTAAGCACTGCAAAAATATGTTTCAAGAAGCTTTTTTCACAGTGAAGTCTTATATGCAAAACCACTTTTTTTTTTTTCTTAGAAGAGAATTTTGCAAGATGGTACAGAGAATTTTCATTGTTGAAACTACTACAGTGAAAAAGGTTTCAAAACCGGTCATTATTTGCTTATTCTGTTGAAAGGTTCAGATATAACTTAATTTAAACAGCAAGAGTAGCCTTCAAGAACACATAATTTACTGTTACAAATAGCAGTGCATTTTATACACCAGAACATATACACATATGGAGAAACAAAACCAGCTACATTGACTATAATAATAAGATTGCTTCAGCAGCCTAAATGTCAGAGTTAATGCTCAACTATGTTAAATGGCTGCTATTTCCTTATTATAGTGGGTGATATATCTTCATTGTTTCAGTAATGTAGCCAACAATTGAGAGCAAAGGAGTAGCCACTCTTCGCCTTCAGTAAGCTTTACAGGTATTTTATATGCAAAGAAATAGTCTCCTTAAAATATGCCATTTACTACATCCCACCAAATTACAGTGTATAAACAATAATGGTTATTTGCTAAAACATTACAGCCCGCATTTGTTGTACCAAAGGAGGTAAAGCAGTGAAATCCAAGGACAACATTTAAGGTCTTAGTTTTATACCAAGATTATGAACCTGAACAGCATTGTCAATATTGAAAGTGGCACTTCCATTTTAACAATACAGGGTTTTATAATAAAAAAATCTATTACGATAGTTTAAGTTTTTATTTGGGAAATAAATATTAATTTTGCAATAATACAAATTAAATCCTTACCTTTAGACAGTCTCAACGTTAAATTAGTGCTGTTCTTATGGCCTGGAGGAGCAGCCTTTTGCAAGTGGAAAGCCTCTTTCTGTGTGAATTGTCTTCCAGCTTCCTTTTACTCCCTCCCAGCCTTCCCAAAACTGGAGTTCCCTATGCTGGATTGGCTACCTAATGTTCAAAGTTTAATACAAACCGAGGTACCATGGATTCTTGTCCAGTGAAGGACGCATGGTCAAAAGGCCACACAATGAACAGGACATCTTGTGCTACCACTTTCAACCTGTGCAATATACAGAGACAGGCAAACCAAACATACTCTTGAAAATTGATTCAAAAGAAACATCACATTCATATAAGATATATAAAATCGTGTATACAGGGGGTCTAGAGAGGAGATCACATCTTCTTAGAGAAATGTTAGGGGTAAAAACCCACTAATCACATTAAGTGCTGGAAAGGGTGTAAACACCACCATCAGAGTGATGCTTTAACTCCTAGGAAGGCCTTGGGCACCCTATGCAGGGAGCACTGCTGAAATAGATCATGTTGTGCAAAGCTTTTGGAATATAACACATGCAAAGATAGCTAAATAATTTTTTTTTTTATTTTATTTTTTTTATTATTTTTTTTTTTTTTAGAAAATACCTAGGAAGGGTATTTGTGACCCAAAGTTCTTTGTTACCCAGAACTTCAACATATCAGTAAGGACTATTTTGAGATGAAAACTGTTTTTTGACCATGTCTTTTGACATCAGATGCATTCGATGTATAATTCAAGAAGGAAAGTTGCTTATGGCAGGTTTGACTTTTCTACTCCAGGCCAGAGAAGTTCAGACAGTGCAAAGGCCCCTCTTAAAATGGAAAGCATTTCGGTTTGTTTACGTTGTGAAGCATGAACTAAGATTCAGAGACAGCTTACAGAATTTTGCACTTCCCAGGATTCCTGAGCAATTTGGGTAAACAGACTCAGTTGTGCAGTCTGTAGAACGAGGTTAGTAGAAAAACACCTCTGTAAAAGACCTTGTGTTATGTACGTTCAAGTGTCTGTGGGATGTTAGGTGTGAACAGTGTGCCAGCTGCTCTTTGTTAGCTCACCATGGGCTCATGTGATATCTCACCCTGCCCTTTCACCGGCAAACGTGCAGAGGGGCAGTTCCCACAGAGAAGCTGGCACAGCAATTCCCTGCACCAGTGGATTCGAACACCATTTCCCTGAAGGACCTCAAAGAGAAGAGGTATGAAACAGGATGGTACTTACTTCAGACCAGCAGTATCCACTTACTCTCAGTATTTACACTTAAGTCGGTGCTCCAAAAGGAAATGAAAGCAACAGTCCTGTTATATGGTGGTTTTGTGGTATTCAGATTTTTGTATCTGCTGCTTACAAGACCCTTGCTATGCCAGTCAGACATATTGCCATGCACTGCTGGCACAGGAGTGTTTTTTACATGAGAAGTTTGGTTCCAGTTGTGATTTTATTCATCTCCTTAGAAATGCTGGTTAGATAAGCACAAGCACCATGGGCCAACTGACCTGAACTGAAGGAACTGGGAAAGTATTAAACACTGCAGAAACTATTTGGCTACCAAGTTCTGTAGCTTGGTAGCCACGAAGAGACCAAGCTGCTGCCAACTTCATCCAGATAGCAGCCTCCAGACACTAACATAATAAACAACTTCTACCATGACAACTGGAACAAAAATCTGTTAACAGCATGCATCTCCTCTGAGATGTTTTTGTATCTTAAGACTTTTAACTGCTTGGAGGGATCTTAATTTATTCCACAGAGGAAGCTCTAACTCTTGCAGTCAGTAACAAGCCTAGTGGAACATGCACATAAATGAACAATAACATGAAGAATCTTTAAAATAACGCAGACTCTGATGTGGCACATGCATCAGCTTGCAGAAGTAGGCCTTGTTCTCCATGCATTAACCTACATATGTGCGAAGTACCGCAAATTTAAATCATTTTTTTTCAACCCCATTCAAAACCTGCAACACAGGCTAAACAAAGAGCATTGCCTGCTCTGTGTAAATACAAAAAGGACAATTTTTTTTCTAACAGCTTTATACTAAGCTTTAGAGCAGGAGTCTCAACAGGCAGCCTCACCCCTGAGGCTAATTAGATGCTGTACCTCACTGAAGAAGTCTCCAGTGACCCCAATGCTCACCCCCTTTCACCAAATCACGAGCTCTCAACTTTCCATAAAGAATTACAGTCAGCATCAGAGATGGGTTGAGAGGTTATTCTCATCTCCGTCTTTATTTTCAATCCTTACAGACAGGTTTGTTCACATCTTAGGAACTCAGAATAATTAGGTACAGATGAAGAAACAGGAAAGACTATATGGTACAGCCTTCTGCAAAGTGAGTATGGCAAGGACTGCTGCTGCTAACTTTTATTAGGTACGTTTTTAAACTCTGCTAGCTGGCAGCTGGAATGTTGTCCCAGGCAAAAAGGAGCACCCACATTTTACTTCACATTGCAGGCAGTTACAGGAGTACTTCACACCTGCCAGTTTGCATCCGCAGAGGTATTCAATGTTTTCTCCCAAATTAGCCCCACGCAGTACTCTCCCCCTCAGCTTACACGGCCCGTGGCAAAACTCAGCAACATCGGCTATTTTTGTACAGAATAAGCCATAGGTGATCATGGAGTGGGAAAGCTGGAGTATGATGTATTTCACAATACTGCAGAATGCTTACAGTGCTTTGACAGCTTTTCACAGAGGCACAGTCATGAGCCTCAATTTTGCCTCTACTTATCCCATCGGCAATTACTCTCATTACGAGGAAACACAGCAGTGATTATTCCACTACTATGCTGTACACGGCTTTAACCATGATGTGTGTGGTGGCTTCCTTGGCAATCAAATACTTTGCAACAAGTGCTATGTGATACCAGTGCTCTGTCTAGGAGTTCAGCTTCTTTTTGGAAGCCTTTAATGCTGCAAATTTTTTTTGGTCATATCCTTAGGTCAGAGTAAAAGGGTTTCCTTATCTGACTTCTGAAAAAGTACAAGCATAAAATTAACTGTGTCTTGGTCTGTGCTGTGACTTTGTCCCCATACACTTTTCCGAAAGTAAGGTTTCTCTAGGAATGTTGATTCTTCTAAAACTCCCTAATGAAATATGAGCTACGTAGCATCAGTTATTAAAAAAAAAAAAAGCTAATGTTCAAAAAACTTCCCTAAAAATGAATTTGAGACAACATGCTCAAGTAGTTTTGTTTACCTACATTTTAAAAAACCTTTGTTGAAATGGAAGCATGTTCTAGACATACACAAAAGTCCAGCTGTGATACACAGCAAACGACTCACTAGGACTAGACATTTGCATTCCTCTCTGTTAAAGATGAAAACCATATACTCCTAATACCACAATAAGCTTAAAAGAATGTCAGGACATTTAAAAAGGCACAAGTCACATTTTGTTTAGTTATATTATCCTTTATTATTTTACAATATATCTCAAAAACTTTTACAGATGCCTTAAACTGTTCTACAAGAGCTGCAATACTGTCATAAAAGCACACCTACAGACCGAATGCACAAACAAACTGTAGTACCTACTGGTATTGAACCATTAATATCCAAAGGGTGTAGTCTTTTAGTAAATAGATGTGCAGTAATGCAAATGCAAACAGATGTTAATGCAGAAAACCAAAACTCTGCATTCATGGCTATAGAACAGAGGACTTTTCAAACACATTTGGTACTGTAACATTCTAGACAGCAATGAGTAGTATTACATATTTAAAGCAATACATGCCCTGAAAAGCCTGTATTTTCGATCTGTGCGTGTAAACCTGAATCAAAAATAAACTATATATATTAAAAAACATGAGACATCTAGTCTGCCAACAAGCTTTTGTTTTGTTTTCTTCTTCTTTTCCTAGAATGATAGTTAACCTGGGTGGGTGAACTCTGACCTCCATTATTATTTTACATTATCATATCCTCAGCAGTTCTGTAGTATTATTATATGACAGCCGGTGATTTTTTTTTTTTTTTTTATTATTTACTCCTTGTGCATAGGCACAGGGAATAACTCTGATGCATTACATTTCTTTTCTGAGCCTCCAAGTGGTAAATATAACTCCTATTATAGCAAATACATTACCACAAAAAAGCATTGTATAATGAGGTTTATAACATGTTTTGAAGTCCTCAGCTGTATTTCCCTGGTGCAACAAAGCAGTGGCACTGCAGTTTTCAAGCACTGTGTTTTGAGTCGTCTCACACACAGTGTTTACTAACAGCTCAGATATATATTATTCTCTACCTACAGAAGTTCTGCTTTTATTGTCACTTCTGCTCACAGAAATTACTAAGACATCTCTAAACTTATACTGTCTGTAAGTTACAGGGCAAAGCCAATTGTTTGCATATGTTTTTATGCCAAGCTGATGTACTTTCATGGGAAACACATGAAAGACATTAGAAGAGAACAGTAACTGCATACCAAATTTTAGGGGGGGGGGAGGGGGGGGGGAAGATAGTTAAAGTCAAAATTTACGTGTGGCACTGAGGCAAGAGGCATTCTGTCCTGCTTTATACTTCAAGTTAAAAGTTTTAGTTACCATTAAATATTTCCTAACAGTAAACACCATTTCTTAACCAAGTACAGTCTACATTCCTCTATTCTCTGCAGGCAGGGCTGCAAGGGGTCATCACTACATTAGACCACAGATTTTTCTGCTAGTCTTCCCAGCTAGCCTAAACAGTAGTCAGTGGTATTTATTAAGTTTTTATGTATATATATATATATATATATCAGTCAGTCACACCCATCATTACAAATATGTTCTAGTTTATTTACTGTACAATGTGTGTATACATATTTGTGTTTATTCAATCCCTTTTTTCTTGTCTTAAGCACTCCAACGGTTAAGGGCGGGCTGGGAAAAAAATTCAGTATATATAAAAGGGTTATACATTTCAAGTCTGTAGTGATTCTAGTTTAATAGCAAAAGGGGAACATCGTGCTCACGCTGTGAACATGGTTGGCAAAAATAAAGGCAAAAAAAGTGGCAGACTGTATTTTTCTCTGGAGTCAAAATCTAGAAAATTAAACAAAATAATGTTAATCCAAAGGGATGCAGAAACAAAAGGGGCATTTTATTTAAAGCACAACTAGAGCTATTAAGAATTTTCTTTCACAGAGGCCCTGAGACTTGAGTTGAATGGATTCTCCCTACCATGTGTTTCAGTGAAGTCAAACTTAAAGCTCTATACGTATAGCATAAACATTTGGTATATAACAGTGGACCCATTTTTAAAAAGTGATGCAATAAAATCTACATGAAAAACAAACGGAAGAACAACTTGATTGGAGGCCTCTGTCCTTTGACCCCTGCCCTAAACGTCCAATAAAATGTAAAATGCAGCATACATTTGCTTAATCTAAAATTTTCGTGATGATTTATTGCAAATTGCACTTGGCAGTTCACCACACCAATGGAAAACTGGCCCCCCTGTTGTTCATTCACACAGTCTTTTAACACCAAATACAAGTCACCAGTAGAAAGATCTCGATAGAAAGTTTGCTGCCGTGCTGAGCCAACTTGCTGCACCTTCTGGGTGTGACCCAACACGAGACACTGCTTTGTCCTGCTCCTTAGTAGGGCTTTCGTCTTCTGGTAAATATTCAGGTAGATCTGTGTTCTGCTCGACTTCCACTGGAGTATCCTGGAACGGAACTAGCATCTGATAAAACACAACAGGTTAAAATTACATCAGATGTTGTAACTTAATGAATCAAAGTTATAACAGATACATGTTCAGGATGACAGACATGCATGTTGTGACACTCCTCCCAATCACCCTATACACCAAAAATATAAATGGAACCTAACATGCTTAGAAGATACACAAGGAAAGCTTTGGCTTAATATGAAAGAAAAAGTATCAAATAAATAAAGACAAAGCCCTTATACTGTAGTTGTGAATCAAAAGCACATCAGCAACTCCAACCAAAAAAACTCAGGTTCATTGCGACCCTTTTCATACTATTAAGGAAAGAAACAATTACAGTATTTTTGTCCTTCTTCTGAACAGTAAGTTCTGTAAAACTGTTCTACTGATTCACACCCTGACATAGGTTACCCTTTATTCTCTTTGTACTGTATGTGTTGCACAACTACCAGATGTTACACGCACAGAGGTGCTGATACTAAAGACACAGTCAAGCTATAACAGTTGGTATTTAGAAAGATGCACGTCCTACCTCCTCACCACTTTCACTTTTCACAACTTGCTGCGCCTTCATAACTTTGGTTGATGCTATTGCCGTTGCCAATGCCTACAAGTATACAGAAAAAAACAAGAGCTCAGTGCAACAGAATCCAGTAATGTGAGGATCTGGAGGATTACCAAGCACTTACCTCTGCTTTTAAGTCTGAGCGAATTCGGACCACGCACCTTTGAACAGCCATTTGAAAGGTAAAACTAATAACACCTTTAATTTTCAACAAGGCTTCTTCACAAAGATTCCGTCGAGACTGAAAAACAAACAACAATTCCACAACTGAAGTCCTTTTGTAACACACCAAGTGAAAGTGCTCCCAATTAATTGTTAAGGTATTCCTGTATGTCTCAAGGCACATGGTTGTGGAACCATGTTTTTGTAACAGAAGAACTAAGACTTACATTTTAGTGAACAAGTATTAGACTCTCTTGCTACCCAAAAAAAAAAAAAAAATTGCTTACACTTTAGAAGTCAAAGAAGGATGGAATCAACTGTAAATAATTAGAGAAAAGTGCTGAAAAGCAAAGAATGTTTTTCTCCGTATGATCAGCTAAACAGTCCCCTCTGGTTAAGTTCTGATTGACTGAAGTGCTCATTGATGAGTAGTTAGTGTTTAAGTTGCTATTTATCAGGCACCTTGGCTCCATACTGACTGAATGCATCAAAGCAGCTGTTGTATTTTTCAGCTGCTTCATCTGTGGCAGCTCACAGACATCATGGCACAGCATAATTCTTATTTCAAAGGGAAAATATTTGGTTGATAACCCACAGAATGTTATGTTTAAAGCCAATGACATTGCCTGTGTTGTAACATTACATTGACCTGTACTAGTTGCAACTGTTACAATACCTTAGAGTGTTCTATTTTTTGCTTTTATTATTTGCACAAGATGGTTGTATCAAAAATAATTAGAATATTGGAGAGACTGCTAGCACATAAGGGGATAAAAAAGATACACTGTACCAGGGTATCTGACAACCTTTACACAGGTTTAAAATAATCATATATTTAACTGCTATTGCAAGATTCTGCAAGGTTTTATATAAGTAGTTATTTCAAAGCATATTTGTATCAGTTATCAAATAATCACTGGTCAGTATTTAGGATAACTCCATGCACAACAAGCAAATTTAATTCTCTTAATCTGTGGAAAAACCAACTGATGCGGTTAGGTGTTTTTTTTTAGCAGTCTAGCATGTATATTGAAATAATTAATTTGTGAAAGTTTATGTAGTGAAATAATTAACGTATTTGTGTTTCATAAAAAATAACTTTGTCAGGTAGGCTACCTTTTCTATACAAAGGAAATATTTGATGCAAAGATGACAGGCTGCCTTACACGAGTGAAAGCTGGACACAAGAAGCCAAACACTTGTAGCTTCTTAGCCTAAACAAATAATTTATGCTTACATGAATGTATAGCAATTCTGTGACAGAATCTGGCTTTTTACTCCAATATCCCAGGTAAATCATAGGCACCTCAGTTTAATTTGAAATGAGGCTTTCAGTGACCAGATAACTGGTGAATCACTTCTTAAAGACTGGACTTAATAAGCTCCACATAAACTCCTTAAAAAGCTGGCAGCTGTCAAGCCTTGCTGCACAAACACACTTTGCAAAAGACATTTAACTACACCAGGTAGCTGCAAATCCCAGCAATACACAGATATCGTTCTGCATGGTATTCCTGAAACATGGGCACAAGGCAGGGCAAGGTAGGTTATTTTCTTGCACACCAAACCCTGATTACCATACTCTAACAAACGCTGCAAAGATGTACAGACTAGAAAACTGACTGAGGGGCATGCTACAAAATGCTGAATTATTGCCCTGTTTTTTTCTTTTTTTTAAAGATTTTTAGTAATTATCATCAAATTTGATAATTAGATCTTAAAAACATGTGACTCCACACTAAACGACCTTTCCTCTGGCTTCCTAAAACAATCAATATCTACTATTTGAGGTTTCGAAATCCACAAGCATTTGTAAGACCTGCAATCATTCCTAACAGCAGCTTCTTGCTACAAACGGAAATGACTGAGAGCACCATGTCTGCAGCCCTATATTTGCTTACTATGCCTTTTAATGCTCACACAGGTCACTTAATATTCTTTGCCAGTTAAGTCAAGAATAACCTATTCAATGAAAGTAGGCTGCTTTTGTTGCTCACATTGTTCACCAACCTCCCAGTCTTACCTTATTGTGACATCTATAACAGCATTAAAGGGAAGTTTAACTGCTGGGTGAGCACCTGGAGTATCACTAACATTTGTACACTAGCCATCTCAGCCAGTGCACAGCCAGATTTTTCTTTAACAATGAGCTAGGAAAACGTGCTGGTCTACCTGCAGTTTTTCTCTCTGCAGATGAATATCGAAATACCCTATCCTTTTTCTCAATACCTCTGCCTCAGTACCGAAGAGAGAAAACTCCACAAATCTCGCTAAGTTGCACTTGTCAAAAAACACAAAGAAGCATTTCTGAGATAGAATCAGACTACAGGCAAAATATCTAAACTCATAAAGTAGAAACAGTTGAAATCTCTTGCTTGGAGATACCTGTGAACAAACAAATCAACTACAAGCTTAAAAACAACAACTGATGGAACTGAATTAAAAAAAACTTCACAGAGCACAAAAGCCAGTGGTGTTGACAAAGCACTGCCTTTCTAGATAGAACAAGTGCTGGAAGGACAAAACTGTAAAAAATATTTACTTTGTATAAAGTGAGCTAGAGCAGCATGTTATTTCTAAAGGAATTAGCTGTGGTCTTATGAAAACAGTACAGTGGGGATGCTGTTGATAAACTGGGCCTGTGGACACGCTTACTTGGCAAAATGTAAAGCAACAAAGCAAAGGATCAGGTTTGATCATTTAAAATGGGTACAAAACTGAAAGATACAGAGTCCGGAGGGCACTTGTGGATAACGTGCTTAAGCAGTCTACATGCTGTTTGGCAGCCGTAAAAAGGCAAACATGGCCCTGGGGTGTTATCTACAGGGGTATGGTAGATAAATCTGTAGAAGTTATTCTGACATTACATAAAGACTCAGTGAGACCTCATTAACTCAAATGCCATTCTGGTCACTACGGTAGAAAAGATCTCACGGACAATGAAAAGATGCATCAAAACCAACTCAACAAAAATACAGTGTTTCTAAATTAAGAGTAACAAAAATACCCCACAGTGTCTGAAATCTCTGGTAACTAAAGGGAAACTTTTTCTATATTAACACACTGATACAACCACAGGATACCTGTGAGTGACAATGCTGAAGGCACCTTGTTTATTCCATTCTTTCTTGAAAAAGGAATGAAAATTAGGAGAGGTAGAAACAGAATAGATTTTCAGAGTAATTAAAAAGCCATCAAGAAAACTGCCTTAAAACATTTTCAGATATCCTGAGTAAGCTCAATTTATGCACGATTTTATACGTATCTCGTGATTCAAAATATGATCCACAGAAATTGCTGACAACTGTGATGATGCCACACAAGTAGCCCAAGTACCTTGTTTCTGTGGGCAAAACACATCCCAGCACAGCGTGCCTTATTTAGGTGAACTCTGCAAGGCTTCCTTACCGAATCATCAAGGCCATCTATATGCAAAACCACTGTCTTGGCACGCTTATTTGTGCTGCCAAGGAAAAACTGTGCTTTCCGTCGACGGTAATTCATCTCATTCACATTGTCCATGTCTGACATGTTGGAAGACTGAAGGATATCATAGACTTCAGAANAAAAAAAAAAAAAAAAAAAGGAGTTAAGATTTTAAAGTATTTTTACATTAGAACTCTAAACAGCTGTTGATGACATCCTTGTAACTGGAATACAGTCAAGAGATAGCAAAAATGTTAAGAAAGGAGAGCAGAAATTAGGTAAAACTATTTTCTTTCCCATACTCCAACTTTTATGTCGATCTGTTAATTCCAAGATCATTATAAACAACTCTTTTCTCAAACAGTATTAATATAGTTCACATCAATTTGACAGCTAGAAACCAAACATGACAATAGAAGGTCAGTGCATAGTGCTTACTTTGTTTTGAGCTTTACTTTTTTAAAACAAAAATTCTCCAATTGCTTTCTGACATGTTTTGTTTCCCACTTTCCTTGCTACATTATAAAAATAATTCCTCTGTAGAACTGTAATATTTCCAAATGTTTTCTTCTCCAGATTTACCAAGCATCAAAAGCACAGCAGAAACACAAATTTTCTTGAAGAATCCAAAGGTTATTTCTGATTAGATTAAAATTTATGGTATGAACTATAGGATAGCATTTTTTTAGGTAGAAAAAATGTAGATAATAGGCCAAACATATATTAAATTCTCATGATTAATTAAAACTAAACTTAATAAAGTATTAATATAAATCTGTTGTCCAAATTCAGCCCTGTTTTAATTATGCCAGTGATTTAAAGCTTTGTGCAGAAACAAAATTATTACCACATCAACTTGCAATTAATCTTAAAATGATGAATGACAGCTTTGCTGCTTTGTTTAGCAAACACTAAGTAAGTAACAAGTACCTTTAGATTTATTTTTTTTCCATTTGACTTCCTTAATTACCAGACATTAAACACATTTTCCATCCTACCATATGGACAAGAGAGAACACTGAAGTAAGCATGTTAGGAGTTCTTGGCTTGTGGGGGTCTCATCAGCTAGCCTTTTTTTTTTTTCTTTTCCTCTGCACCTTGTTTTGAACAGCACCCATTTGGAGAGGAAAAATATGAGTTCTTGTGATAATTCAGTACATTAGTAGCATTCCAAAGGAAAAACAGAAATAAAAAGAAAGAAGCGGTAATAAGCAAAACAACCAAGACCTACAAAAGGAAAGCATTTCAGCATATGTTCAGTTTTAAATACATGCTTACGTTCTGCTTTCCTACACTGAAAAGAATGCTTATGTTAATTCACAGAAACAAGTGCTGAGAACTCACAAATATTTCAACTTCATCTTTCCGTGATTCATTAGACAAAGTAATAGAACAGATGATAAAGCCATGCAAGCTGATGTCCTGAAGTAGCAATAAATTAGCTTCTGCAAAAATGACATCTTACCAAGATACTAAGAAATTAACCCACCTGTTAATTTTGGCAAATTCTTTCAACAACAATCCTGTCCATGTTAAGTGATTTACAATGGAAGACTTTTGGGTTTTGGTAAGTTTAAAATTCAGCTCACTAAGCACACTGTTGAAAAAGTCATTATTCCATCTAAGCACCCACTATGTTGTTGGTAAGGGGGTTTTGCCTGAATACAATTGTACTGTTGCATCACAGAGTTTAAAAAAAGAAAAAGACAAATGAGAAAAAAATACTTGATATTTGCCATTTTATATATATACACCTACACAAAAGAGAATTTAAAGTTGTCAATATGTCAGCAAATATAAGATATTTAAATGCCTAAAAGTAAAAAATCAACAGTGATTTTCATACACGTTTTCTTCTCCTGATGTTAGTTGGTACAGTTCTTGGAAAACTAATGACCTTATAATAACTGTACTGTGGAAACAACCTGTTCATTTGAAAACACAAATGTAAATTTGTTCTTTTTGATACAACTATTCTGAAATCTTCCTAAAACAAGTCTATACAGGTAAATGTTTTGTGTACACACACACACTCTCTCTCTTAAACAAGCAACTCAGATAATTTCCTGAATTTTTCCAAAGAGGATTTCTATTACCTATGACTAAGTTACAGATGGTAACTCTAGTTACCACTATACATTAAAAAAAGCGCCCAAATGCAAGACTTTAATCTCTACATAAAGAGAATCTGTAATAAGCAACTAACTGTGTAACAAAAAGCAGCAAGAAACTCAGACACTACACTACAAGGGTAAGAGCAATGGACATCTTGTAAAAATATCAGACTGCAAAACAATCCCCAATAAAGGTATACACCAGTTTTATTCTGCAGAAATAAAATACTACACTTGTAGCAACTCACTTGAAAACAAAGACACTCAAAATTCCTGATGAAACCTTCTACAATTTTTAGTGCACTGGTAAAATGAGTGAATACAAGTTTTGCATCAACCTCTTATTCTTTTCATTAAATCAATGCATACAACAGCTATAAAAAGAACAGAAACTGTAACATCAGACTAGAACAAAAAGAACTTTTTTATGATGGCAGTGAAACACTGGAACAGGTTGCCCCACAGAGGTGGTAGTTGCCTCATCCCTGGAAATGTACAAGGACGTTGGATAGAGCTCTGATTGACCTGAAGACATCCCTGCTCATTGCAGAGGGGCTGGACTAGACAACAGTTCCCACCACTGGAGGTTTTCAGGATACAATCAGACAGGGCACGAGAGAGTCTCACTCAGGTTCCCTTTCCTAGGAAAGGCTGAAGTAGATGATCTTTTGAGGTCCCTTCCAACCTGGGCTCTTCTGTGATTCTGTGACTAGTGTTCTCCTACCCTACAAGGGAAATGGTAGTATCTAATTAGAGCAAAGTTGGCACGAGTTGGTTACCATCTCTTTCAGAGGCGGTAACATCTTACATTACTTCAGCAGCATTCAGAAGATGCCTGTCAGAGACCCAACCCTTTAGTTTTCACTGTCTTCTTGAATTCCTGTCATCCTAGATTGCTGCCTGTCCTTCCATCATGTTCACCCAAGGCTGGCTGTAAAAGTAATATGAACACAGAATCCAAGTGACATGTGCTGTATCTGTCAGAAGAGGATACAAGAAATAGTTCTCATTTGCTTTACAATTAAAAATAACTTTGTAAACATGGTCCAAGTGCTGCAGGGGTTTTATTAACATAACATCACATTTCTTAAGTTTTAGCTCAACTTAAAGGACCCATAAACCTACTGACTACAACTCCAAAGATACACGTGATGTAGGTTGCATATGGATGCTTGGAAAGAACGTGTAAGCAGCATATAGCCACTATGGCTGTACAACCAGTATGCGACTTAAATATACACAGAGCATCACACGTGACATAATATTGAAGGGCCCAACAATCTTCCTAGCATTGCTGCATCCGATGCAAAGGTAACACAGAAACTTAGTTTCTCCCTTAAGAAGATGCACAAAGTCTGAGAAGGACTAATAGTGGATTTTCCCCTTTTGGAGAAGGACAAGACAAATATATTAATAAATATATATATACGGGGGGTGTGCGTATAAAAGATCACCTTATCCTTTCTAAAGCAACTACGCATCTTTTTTAAAATAAACACATGCACATACATGTACATTACAGACACATTCCTGTATCAGAGGAAACAGATGCAACCATAACCCTGCTCAAAGTACAGCAGACCCTGTGCACAAGCACAGAAGCTATTACAAATGCATTTCCTCAGTGGCACACATTGCACCCTAAAGACACATTAGCCAAACAGTAACAAACATACTGTAACAGCTTTCATTAGAGTGTTTCTATTGACATTATAACCTTGAGACAGGAGGTTTTCAAATAAAAAAGGAAATTTTTCTTTACCCAAGACTCAATTACACCCCAGATTCTATCAAAACAAGATTTGCATCATTGAATTCCAAAAGTCTCGCTTCCACAGTGATTCTGCTTCTGGATGCACTTGCTCAGTTTGTCCAGTACCCACAATAAGATGACAAAGTAATTACCCAGCCATGAAATTTCAAGGCTCTTGATAATCTTTGAACCCTTAGGAAGGTGATGAAACAAACCTGGAAACCGTTTCTTCCAAGTACGTACGTAAAGGACAAGAAGGCAACCAGGAAAGGTGAGCTTGGATTCACAGAGAGGAAGTCATGTGAGACCATCCTGAGAGCCTTCACAATGAAGTGACTGGCTTCACTGGGATGAGACAGCAAATGGATATTGTCTTTTGACATAGTCTCCTACACAATCCTCACAGAAAAGCTGATGAAGAATGGACTGTCTGAACAGATTGCAAAGTGGCCTGAAAACTGTCTGAATAGCCAGACCCATAAGGTGGTGATCAAGGCCATGAAAGCCAGCTGGAGGTCAATATCTAGCAATGTACATCCTGGGTCAATACCAGGTCCAATTCTGTTCAATATCTTCATTAACATTTTCAATAACAGGACAGAGTGGACCCTTAGCAAGTCTGCAGATGACACAAAACAGGAAGGAGGGGCTGATATGCTAGATAGTTGTGCCAGAGGGACCTCAACAGACTGGAAAAACGGGCTGACAGGAACCTCATTAAGTCCAACAAGGGAAAGTGCAAAGTCCTGCACCTGGGGAGGAACAGCCCCCGGAAACAGCTCAAGTCAGGCACAGTCTCAGGATGACCATATGGAAAGGAGCTTTGCAAAGAACCCGGGGGCCCTGGTAGACACGAAGTCCAACATTAGCCAGCAAGATGCTGTTGCAACAAAGAAGGCTACTGGTGTCCTGGGCGGCACCAGGAAGAGTAATGCCAGCAGGTGGAGGGAGGTGATCCTGCCCCTTCAGTCAGCACTGGTGAAGCCTCATCTGGAGTGCTGTGTCCAGCTCTGGGCTCCCCAGTACGCAAGATATAGGAACGTGCTGCAGAGTCCAACAAAGGCTCAAGAACATGATTAAGGGGCTGATGAGAGAGAGGGGAGAGCTGGGCTAGGATTGTTCAGCCTAGAGAAGGCTCAGAGGGGATCTTATCAATGTATATAACTACCTGAAGAGAAGGTGCAAAGAGGACAGAGCTCTTCTCAGTGGTGCCCAGTGCTAGGACAAGAGGCAGTGGCACAAACTGGAAAAATCAGAAAACACCCTTTCACTGTGAAAGGTGACTAAGCACGGACAGCAGCTGTCCAGACAGGTTGTAGAGTCTCCACTCTTGGAGCTGCCCGGACATAGTTTTTTAGGCATTGTGGTTTGGGTGACTGCCTGAGTAGAGGAGTTGGACCAGATGACCTGAAGAGGCCCTTTCAAACTTCAATGTCTCTGCGAGTCTGTGAACACATACTGAGAAGTCATTCAGTAAATTCAAAGAGCAATGTACATGGAGCACACCTATTTTTACCTACTGATGGATATCTAATTTTTCAGATTAAGAGTATTTTAGGAGATAGGCTTTTATGTAAAGCAGAAATTTATTTAATTTTCCTGGCAACTATTTTCCTTGTACATTGTCTTCCAAAGAGTTCTACATGACAGCTTACATAACTCTTAACGCATCTGACAATTAGAAAGACTGATTTCAGAAATTTCCTGCTCGTATATTTAGACTTACAGTTCACTGATCAGTCCTAAATTGTTTTTTATCTTAAGGCAACATGAACTGAAGGCAAGACTAGATGCAAAAAGGAAGGCTTTGTTCTCAAAGTCATTAAAATTTGTCACTTGGCATTCCAAATGTTTTCACCTTCACAGAATCATCACTGAATGGTTCGGGTTGGAAGGAGATCTTGAAGATCATCTAATTAAAACCCCAGTGCTGTGGACAGGGACACCTTCAACTAGACCAGGCAGTTCAGAGTCCCATCCAACCTGGCCTTGAACACCTCCAGGGATGGGGCAACCTGTTCCACCTCAGCTTAGAGCAAGATCGTATTACACACAGTCATGAAGGAAAGGCTATTTGAGATTATTACACCTTGTAATAACAATTTAGAAACTTTTAATACAAAACTCAAAACCCTAATAATTCACTCATTCAAATTTGGCATTTTAGGAAAACACTGCTCCCAGTTTTGTCTCTCAAAATATATGATGTCTTTGTTGTTCTACTTAGCACAATAATTGTACTGAGTAAATTTAGTATAAAGCCAAAAACGAGATTGCACAGGCATACCGAAGAAATACCTTAATCTGAAGTAATTTCACAACATAGATCAAAATGTCAAGGTATACAAACTTACTCAGGAGTTTACATTTTTGCTCTCTTAGTTCAAGTGCTCAGTTTGTAATCCAGGGACCAATCTCAGCCTTGTGCCAAAGGATCTTTTTCCCCAGGGTTGCTCAAGAATAAGAGATCCAAAGACAGACCATTCTCAACTTCTAGCTCTAGAATGGGGCATCACTTACAACTCAATGTTGACCTGTCAGTCTGTCCTGTGCAGGTCCAAGAGTTGGACTTAATGATCTCTGTGAGTCCCTTCCAACTCAGGATATTCTGTGATTCTCAGGATACATGGAGAAGTGCTACAGCTTATCCCTTGCAAAAAGCTGAGAAACCTCTGTGAGAAGAGGGCAATCAGAGGCAGACTCTTTCTGTCACAAAACTCAATTCCAGAACTCTGTCAAGATCCAAGCAAGAAAAATTATATACAGGAATAGTACATTTGCAGTACACCACTTATGTAATAGACACTTTCACATACAAAGTGTCTGTACTAGGTATATTTTCAGCAGGCATGACCCCGTAAGTGAGGGGGCATGACACACAGCCTTACAATTCACGGAAAAAGCCTGTGGTGTAGTTCTCAAACTTTTAAAGTCAATTCAGGTAAAATTTCTTCTATTGACAGCTCCAGGATTTGACATATTAATGGAAAGTAGTACCTTAAAGCACAGATCTTTAAAAAGATTCCACTACACAATACAGTCTAAGAAATATGAAGGGTTTGAAGATAATGAAGACATTTTTCTTGTAAGTTAAGGCTCCAATAATTGGCCAGACCTCAGCTGAACCCCATCCTAAATAACCTACTCATAAACTAAACGTAAAAACAACCCTCAGATTTAACTTAGTCTTTCACAAAAAAATCCTAAATCACTGAATGTAATGCAGGGCCAAATACATTTTCCCTTAAACTAGTAGTTTGAGAGACTCCATTTATAGAATGATCTAAGTGCCTTTCCAAAAAGTTTGAGAAAACTTATGATCACATAGAAGCAGATATTTTCACTTGATCCCTATCCTTCTCATAAATGTGAATACTGCCCTGTATGGCAGAGCAGTCTACAACTTCCTCCTGAGGGGAAGAAGGGGGGAAGGCGTTGATCTCTTTTCTGCCATGACCAGTGACAGGACTCAAGGGAATGGTCTGATGTTTTATCAGGGGAGATTTAGGTGGGATATTAGAAAAAGGTTCTTCACCCAGAGGGTGTCTGGGCACTGGAATAGACTCGCCAGGGAAGTGGGCACAGCACCAAGACTGACAGAGTTCAAGCAGTGTTTGGATGATGCTCTCAGGCACATGGTGGGACTCTTGGGGATGGTCCTGTGCAGAGCCAGGAGCTGGATTTGATGATCCTCATGGGTCCCTTCCAACTCAGCACATTCTGTGATTCTGTAATATTTTCCCCTAGGATCCTAAGTAGTGATATTTTCAACTGTCATTTTATTTCCATAATGAACTTAATTCTCTGCAATTATGTAGTACCCCATATGACAAAAAAAGGCATAAGTAAGAATTTCATGGATTGGCATCAGTTCTATCTAAATACATTGTTGAGCAAATGCATGTGAATTAAAACACTTGAAGCATACACGTGGTAGGGAGTTATCATATAATTATGGTTATAAATGGCTAACAAATGGATATTAAATCAACTATGCATTAAGACCACTGATATATTTGTTTCCAGGTGACCAATTTCTTCCTCTACTTAGAGACAGGAGTTGTCTCCAGCAACAACTAAAGGGAGCAGTAAGCTGCAAAGGGTTGCTACATTCTGTAAGGGGTAGGAAACCACTAATCCTTTATTTTAGAAGACACAGTGATTGACATGGTTTTGATAAAAATGTTGAGCATGAATGACAAGCCTAAAGAAAGAGCATGGTATTGGAGAAAAAGCAATCTGTTTCAAGACAGTTATCCGATCTAGCTGTTTTTCTGGCTGTTCTGCTCCAGTGCCAGGGCAAAATTCTTTCCTACCTCCAAGAATGCTGCTCTTTCTTGTGAGCTTTTAGTGCATCCCATCATACAGGGGGTGCACTCACAAGCACGGCTGCTTCCCTGACTCATTCCAGGCAATGGGCACATCATTTGAAAACAACCTGAAGAGCCCCATCATTCCAGTGCACACCTTCTCAGAGTCCATGTATGGTACTATTACCATGCCACACTCTACACTACACACCAGTTCCCTCCAGCCCAAAACACAAAGACCAGATAATATTATAGAGCAGC
>NW_020956206.1:206224-209104 GCF_003031625.1 Empidonax traillii
TGTTTTTCTGGCTGTTCTGCTCCAGTGCCAGGGCAAAATTCTTTCCTACCTCCAAGAATGCTGCTCTTTCTTGTGAGCTTTTAGTGCATCCCATCATACAGGGGGTGCACTCACAAGCACGGCTGCTTCCCTGACTCATTCCAGGCAATGGGCACATCATTTGAAAACAACCTGAAGAGCCCCATCATTTCAGTGCACACCTTCTCAGAGTCCATGTATGGTACTATTACCATGCCACACTTTACACTACACATCAGTTCCCTCCAGCCCAAAACACAAAGACCAGATAATATTATAGAGCAGCTGGTAAAAATGATCACCTGCTTCCTTAAAAGAAAGAAGTAGAAATCCTAAAGCCTACAGGCAGTAGGATCTTTCTGTTGGTCAACAACAATATATCAAGCATAGTAGTGGGTTAATAACAAGAAAAACAATTCCTACTTGTAGAACAGGAGAAACAAGAGAATCTGTAGGACTGGGCAAGTTTTAAGTGACAGAAAAAGCAGCAGGTGGAAACTCCCAAATCCCAAGACCAAGTAGCAGGTGGACTGCTCCATGGACCTATGTACAGCCTGAGTGCAGTTGATACATGTGACTGCACTCCAGTGGTACCAACTACGTGCTCCAAGGCTGTCACACCAGAGAAACAAGGCAAGGTCAGGCAGATTTTCCTAGAATGCTCTCTAGAACTGCAAGATGCCTGCCTCTTGGCAAGTCTTCCGGACTCTACTCACACTACTGGCTGTGACAATTTGACCAGGAGACACTAAACTAAAAAGCTCACAATGGCACAAAGAAACCTGATGTCATAAGGTTGATTTTATACTAAACAAGACATACCTCACTGAAATTAGGAGTGAGGACTGGATTCCCAGTGCCCCTTACAGCTAAATTTCCATCATATGCCTGCTGACCCTGAAAATGCACAGAAACCCCATGTAAATGCTGGGATGTTCTGAAGGCTGCTGAAAATGAAAAAAAAATCAAGCCTAAATATTAAATAAGAATTGTAAGTGTGAGTAAAAACACAGTACAGTCCCACTGACTGCTGTAAAATCAGTGACTGTGATACAATCTTAAACATTTGGCAAATAGAGTAATTGTCATACTTAGAACATTTTCCCGATTCATTCCATTGTCCTCTGATCGCAAGAAGAGAAGGAATTTTCAAGAGTAGGATAACAAATTTGAACATATGCCATATGCTTAACCCAGCTATTCATCCAATTTTGTTTAAGTCTTGCTATTTATACACTAAATGGAAAATCAAGTTTTAATCTTCCACAGTTTGGTATCTACCATATGGACATACTCTCCATCTACAAAAAAATAAAAAAGATAAAAAAATCAGGGCCTGTTACTCAACTAAACTCAAAAGGCTTCGTAGTAGCATTTGCTAGACAAGAGTCTGCATAACAGACATGAATTCCATACTGCATTTCACAGTAGCTAATTCTAACATCTTGGCTGCTAATGAACAGTAATAATTTCATGGATTTATATGGCAGAAATCATGTTTATTATATGGTTTCAACAAATCGCATCAGGGCTAAAAAAAAAAAATATTCTTAAGGGTAACAACTGCCTTTGGTCCTTTACAGTGAAAGACTCAAGATGCTGTCATTAAAAAGCCAATCCTTCCCTGTAGCAACCAGGTAGCAGTATCAGTAGTGCTGAGATGAGGCTTGGTACTGAAGCATTGTACAAACATCTTGAAGGAAGCCAAATATCACTTTCTTGTGTTATCAGCATGCTAACAGCAGTAAGTACATAATACAACAATAGACGATTATACTATTATCTGAAAAACCCATTTATATATATAAAAAAACCCCTACCATTTATTTTAATTTTGAGAAGTATGCTACATCTGATTTTTAAGAGAAGTTTGCAAACTTACAGAAAAAGGCTTCCCTAAACAAAACCTGTATGAATAATAAGAATCAAACTACAGCACCAACGTGTCCCAGAGAAAAAAAAAAAAAGCAGGTTTAATCTATGTAGGCATATCTATGGGTAAGTTTTATATTTGACTGATTTGCTAATATAGTTAATAGCTACTCAGCAGACACTTGAAGTAGGTAACTATTTCAACATCTCATTTTCCTATTCTTCAACTACTTATTTATTAACAAAGGACTTTTTTTTATTTTTTAAGCAAACCAGTATTAGTGGTTTCACTTCCAGCTAAAGGGACTGCACCATGCAAAATAGTTTGAAGCATATACCAGTGTCTTAAAAAAACGCTGTGGGAACTTGATGATGTACTGTATAAATACAGAATGTGCTAATAATTTTAATTTGTTCCAAATTATTAGATACAACTTTCTACATGCAAAACTCAGTGGAAATCTTGCTGAAAGATATTGTAGCAGGTACTGCAAAACAAAGTATCAAAACACATTCCTGGATAAAAATACATCTAATTCAGAATAACATATTCACTTTGCACTAGTTTTTCCAGAGTAAAATTCACTTTCTTCTGAAATAACAGCTCCATTGGGAAACTGCTAATGAAGACTGTTCCATGATTAATTTTTTTAAGCATTTCCCTTTGTAGCTTTTACTGCCTCTAATACCCTTGTGAAACTACGCAGCTTCTAATCATACACCAGCACCTTACTATGTTTATTGATCAAGAAGCATACAGAAAATAAAAAATAAATATAGAAGGGTAACCCAGACACTTATGGTTTATTAGAAAAAGAATCTGCAGTTTTTGGGGGATTCTTACCATGAAGGTCAAAAAAACAGGGACAAACATCATCTGTGGATAAACTCACTGTAAACCAAATACAGACACATGACACTGGCAAGGAAAGATGAGTGTTATTTATCAACTCTCCTTTCATAAATAAATGGTTCCAGTTTACAATACAC
>NW_020956206.1:209125-211892 GCF_003031625.1 Empidonax traillii
TGTTTTTCTGGCTGTTCTGCTCCAGTGCCAGGGCAAAATTCTTTCCTACCTCCAAGAATGCTGCTCTTTCTTGTGAGCTTTTAGTGCATCCCATCATACAGGGGGTGCACTCACAAGCACGGCTGCTTCCCTGACTCATTCCAGGCAATGGGCACATCATTTGAAAACAACCTGAAGAGCCCCATCATTCCAGTGCACACCTTCTCAGAGTCCATGTATGGTACTATTACCATGCCACACTCTACACTACACACCAGTTCCCTCCAGCCCAAAACACAAAGACCAGATAATATTATAGAGCAGCTGGTAAAAACGATCACCTGCTTCCTTAAAAGAAAGAAGTAAAAATCCTAAAGCATACAGGCAGTAGGATCTTTCTGTTGGTCAACAACAATATATCAAGCATAGTAGTGGGTTAATAATAAGAAAAACAATTCCTACTTGTAGAACAGGAGAAACAAGAGAACCTGTAGGACTGGGCAAGTTTTAAGTGACAGAATAAGCAGCAGGTGGAAACTCCCAAATCCCAAGACCAAGTAGCAGGTGGACTGCTCCATGGACCTATGTACAGCCTGAGTGCAGTTGATACATGTGACTGCACTCCAGTGGTACCAACTACGTGCTCCAAGGCTGTCACACCAGAGAAACAAGGCAAGGTCAGGCAGATTTTCCTAGAATGTTCTCTAGAACTGCAAGATGCCTGCCTCTTGGCAAGTCTTCCGGACTCTACTCACACTACTGGCTGTGACAATTTGACCAGGAGACACTAAACTAAAAAGCTCACAACGGCACAAAGAAACCTGATGTCATAAGGTTGATTTTATACTAAACAAGACATACCTCACTGAAATTAGGAGTGAGGACTGGATTCCCAGTGCCACTTACAGCTAAATTTCCATCATATGCCTACTGACCCTGAAAATGCACATGTAAATGCTAGGATGTTCTGAAGGTTGCTGAAAATGAAAAAAAAAAATCAAGCCTAAATATTAAATATGAATTGTAAGTGTGAGTAAAAACACAGTACAGTCCCACTGACTGCTGTAAAATCAGTGACTGTGATACAATCTTAAACATTTGGCAAATAGAGTAATTGTCATACTTAGAACATTTTCCCGATTCATTCCATTGTCCTCTGATCGCAAGAAGAGAAGGAATTTTCAAGAGTAGGACAACAAATTTGAACATATGCCATATGCTTAACCCAGCTATTCATCCAATTTTGTTTAAGTCTTGCTATTTATACACTAAATGGAAAATCAAGTTTTAATCTTCCACAGCTTGGTATCTACCATATGGACATACTCTCCATCTACAAAAAAATAAAAAAAATAAAAAAATCAGGGCCTGTTACTCAACTAAACTCAAAAGGCTTCGTAGTAGCATTTGCTAGACAAGAGTCTGCATAACAGACACGAATTCCATACTGCATTTCACAGTAGCTAATTCTAACATCTTGGCTGCTAATGAACAGTAATAATTTCATGGATTTATATGGCAGAAATCATGTTTATTATATGGTTTCAACAAATCGCATCAGGGCTAAAAAAAAAAATATTCTTAAGGGTAACAACTGCCTTTGGTCCTTTACAGTGAAAGACTCAAGATGCTGTCATTAAAAAGCCAGTCCTTCCCTGTAGCAACCAGGTAGCAGTATCAGTAGTGCTGAGATGAGGCTTGGTACTGAAGCATTGTACAAACATCTTGAAGGAAGCCAAATATCACTTTCTTGTGTTATCAGCATGCTAACAGCAGTAAGTACATAATACAACAATAGACGATTATACTATTATCTGAAAACCCCATTTATATATATATATAAAAAAACCCCACCATTTATTTTAATTTTGAGAAGTATGCTACATCTGATTTTTAAGAGAAGTTTGCAAACTTACAGAAAAGGCTTCCCTAAACAAAACCTGTATGAATAATAAGAATCAAACTACAGCACCAACCTGTCCCAGAGAAAAAAAAAAGCAGGTTTAATCTATGTAGGCATATCTATGGGTAAGTTTTATATTTGAACTGATTTGCTAATATAGTTAATAGCTACTCAGCAGACACTTGAAGTAGGTAACTATTTCAACATCTTGTTTTCCTATTCTTCAACTACTTATTTATTAGCAAAGGACTTTTTATTTTATTTTTTAAGCAAACCAGTATTAGTGGTTTCACTTCCAGTTAAAAGGACTGTGCCATGCAAAATAGTTTGAAGCATATACCAGTGTCTTAAAAAAACGCTGTGGGAACTTGATGATGTACTGTATAAATAGAGAATGTGCTAATAATTTTAATTTGTTCCAAATTATTAGATACAACTTTCTACATGCAAAAGTCAGTGGAAATCTTGCTGAAAGATACTGTAGCAGGTACTGCAAAACAAAGTATCAAAACACATTCCTGGATAAAAATACATCTAATTCAGAATAACATATTCACTTTGCACTAGTTGTTCCAGAGTAAAATTCACTTTCTTCTGAAATAACAGCTCCATTCGGAAACTGCTAATGAAGACTGTTTCATCATTAATTTTTTTAAGCATTTCCCTTTGTAGCTTTTACTGCCTGTTGATGGCCAGTCTCTTCGCGAACGAAGAACCGGGGAAGGTCTTTCCACCTTCCAGCCTGCGCATTGGATTTTTTAGGTGAGACACAGTGTGCGCGGAACTGAGCCCACCCTTTAATCCTGAGGTTCATCTGCCGGGGCCAAGCACGCTTGGACGGTGGCAGCGAGGTCCTCAGGACGTAGATGGATTGCCTTACGGGCT
>NW_020956207.1:0-60520 GCF_003031625.1 Empidonax traillii
CTGTTCTGGCCTCCTGGAAATGCCAGTCAAGGATCGGGATTTCTCATCATGGTATGTGACGTGTTCTCCACATTGTGCCCACTCAGAAAGCTCACAAGTTTCGGTGGCACCCAAGAAAAGTCAAGTCAGGTGGAGGCAGGGGAGGAAAGGAAGGAGGACATCATAACAGTAAAAGTTTAACTGATAGTGGAAAACTATTTGTTTCATCCAGTGCCATGTAGAAATGATGACTTCTGTTTTTTACCAATACCAAACTGTATATGCCTGTGTGCTGCAGGAATGTGCTCTGCAGTTGTGTTAGCAGTTCCTACAGTGCTCTGTCTCCTTAGCTCACAGTAACTAGGTCCCAGTTACCTCAACTACAAAGTAAAACTCATTTACCTCCCCATCAGAGCGAGCCAGAGTATGTGTGCCATTAGTTAACGTGCTCATGTCACAGGTGGTGATGTGCAAGCTGCAAGCACTGGAAAAAAAATGTGTATCTACAACAAATCTCCCACCAGAGCAAAGCAAAATTCCTGTTTGGGTTCCGTTTTCATCGGAGTGGCTGCAGAGAGCACATGCTCTAAGTTAATTCCTTTCATAGGCCTAATGACAGAGCAGAGTCCTTGTGATCCAGTTTGCTGCGTGAAACAGCTGTTTCATGACATGCTTTTGTTGCAACTTTCAGAGTTCTTTCTCCTCCTGCAGGATCACTACTACTGTTGCCTGTAACATGGACCTGTCAAAATATCCCATGGACACACAAACATGCCGACTGCAGCTGGAAAGTTGTAAGTGTAACATCCTAGAAAACTCTAACTTTTAATTTGTTTATTCATAAGTAACTATATATCTTGAATATTTGGACTCAGCACAGTGGCTTTCTGGAGTAGACTTTTAGTCCTGCAGATACTAGTGTCCAAAATAAACAACTTTTGCATCATCAATTTTCAAATGTTTGTTTTAAAATCCACAGTCCAGAGAACTTCTGTCACTGTGCACACACAGAAAGAGTGATAATAATGAATATTTTTATTGAAGTGCAGATATTTCAATTTTGCACAGAAAAGTTGAAGTAACATTGGCTGGTTTTCCAAATTTAGTTCCTTTTGAGCACACAGCTTCTTCAAAACTAACTTGTGGGGTAAGTGCGCGGGATGGGGTACAGCAAGGAACAACCTCTCACATTTTTAGGTACCCTCATCGACAGAGGAGTCTCTGACTGGGAAGTCTCAAGAAAAGGAATTGTCAGTGAGTTCTGATCTCAACGAGATTAAAGGCTCATCTGTGGCAATGCTGGCTGAGAAAGGCTCCAGGAACATTTAGGCCACTGCAGGGTTGTCACCCCGGAGCTCAGCCAGCTCAGTGCTGCTGTGAGATGTGAAGCTCCACCACGAGCAGGCTTCATCTCCTGCTTCATGGCACGAAACCAAACATCCCAGCTCTGAAAAGACCAGCTTTTTAACTCCTGGGGTTGCAGCACGAAGCACCTAGGGAAGCACATATTATTTTCACATTAAAATCGTATTAGTTCACCATGGTTAACTTTATTACGAAGCACAGCTCTTGAAATAATAATGATTGGCCTCTTCTGCTAAAGCGGAGCTTGTTTGGGCCTGGTTTAAAAGTGATTGGGTCCTACATCATGTTCAGTTGCTGTATAATTCCAATGAAATTACATACACATTGCCCACTGGAGATTTCATTAGGATAAGTGCCCAGAAATAATGCTATTTAAATACACGCCAGATGAATTAACAACAATCTATCATTTATTATAACATTTTCCTGAGTAGCCACGATTTATAAAACCACTTAGAAACTCGGAAAAGTCACATGCTTAGGATTCTACTCAGGGATTCATACTCTGGACACCTCATTTAGGAGTTTATCACGCTCAAGCTCTGGTAATTTGTGTCTAATAAGAAAACACAATTAGATGAAAACAGAGCTGCAACTGCATCTGATTCCTTCTACCAGGACGAGCGGGTTATTACCCCAATCACAGCGTCCTTACACGTGGTCTCAAAGAAAAGCTCTCAATAAAATAATGACATCAGTGAGACTGATGGGCTTGTTTCCTAAATTAAGTGAAATTTTTGAAGAGAATGCCAGGCTGGTGACTCAGTACAAGCTTTATCTCTCAGACCTGAGGTTGTACCATCACTTACATTCTTGGAAGTACTTACTCGGGTGGCATAGATGGAGTCCCACTGCTTTGGAGGCAGGAATTTGGTGTTACCTGAATGCCATCAGTAAGTTAATGCCTTTGGGGGTAGGAGGAATGATTTGTAGAAGAAGTTGTCTTTATGAGCAAGTTTTCTCGACAATGTATATCCAGTCAAAGGAACCCAGTTCATAACCACGTGGCAGTGTCAGCTCTAAGCTTCTGAACTGACTGAAAATGCATTTTCTCCTATTTTTAGGCACTTGAATAGGTGCTTCAGTGAAATGGGCTTCTGCTCCTTGGCAAGGAGCTCAATGGGATCTGAATTCTCTATTTTTAACCACTGTGTATCTCCTACTCTCCTCTCAGGCTGAAAAGACTACATTTGAGGGTTAATTGCTGCAGTGTTTAATCCTGCTGCACATAATCAAGCTGTGCAGGACAGCAATAGATTATCTTTAAATCAGAAATAACCCCATTTAAGGGTAAGGATTGAAATCCCAATAAAGGATTGAAATAGATTCTCAGCAGGCTTGCATGTTGTGTGTTATTCCCAAAGGCACATGTTCCTGTGGAAATCTGGACTAACAGACAAAATGAAAGCCCAACCAAGGTCCACCCGTGGTGTGACACAGCTCAGAGGGCTTTTGTCCAACCTGCAATGCCTGGATCACGTTCTGTTCCCCCTCAGGACACAGAGCAGGGCAGCAGCCAGGCTTTTACAGGCTGAACCACAGTCAGACAGCTCTCTGTGTTCTCCTTAGGGGGCTATGATGAAAATGATGTCACCTTCACATGGCTGAGAGGAAACGACTCCGTCCATGGCATGGAGAAGCTGCGGCTCTCTCAGTACACGGTGCAGCGTTACCACACCCTGGTCTCCACCTCACAGCAGGAGACAGGTAAAGCTGGGGAAGAAAAAGGCAAGGAAAGCTCTTGGGTATTTCCCATCACATCTCCACACGTGCTGGAAGAAACTCTCTCCCTTTTTTCTATAAATACTGGGGAGAGCAGTGTTTACAGTCACAGGGAGTAAAATTAATTTTTAAAATATTCTTTAGTTTGTAAATTACAATTCTGTCATGGTGGAATAACGTCTCTTTGTACATCAAAATTCAATGTCTTTTTCATTATCAGTGTACATACTCATCTCTCCAATCACAGACACTGTGGAAAGGGGGCAAAACTTCCTTGGAATTACTGGGTTTTAAAAATAACAATGTTTTGTTCTTTTGTTGTGTACACGGCCCATGAACAACACAGACTTTGTTTCTACATTTCAAAGGGAGCTATTGTTCAAACAGCAGAGCCACATCCTGAAAACACTACTGATCCAGCCCCAGAACCCTTATGTCAGTATTTCCAAATAATTGATTTTAAAAAATTGACTGAATTTTTTTGAGCAGAAAAAGATACAGTTACCAAAGACCATGAATTACTAATGAAAACAGGACATCTAATCCCTTGTGATGATACAGTACTGAGCCAACACATCCCCCACGAGAGGACACACAGCACTGGCAGGACAGGGACACCCAACAACACAGGGGTTGCAAAGGGGCTCAGTAAGCTCCCTGAGGTGTAAGCATGATTGTGGTGTGGCTCTGCTCCATCCCCCAGGGCTGGTGCTGGGCTGTTCCACTTTCACTTCAGGTGTCCTCGAGAATCTCATGTTGACTGAGTTTCTTCCTTTCATGATCAGGCAGTTACCCACGCCTGATACTACAGTTTGAGCTGAGAAGAAATGTGCTTTACTTCATTTTGGAGACCTACGTGCCCTCCACTCTGCTGGTCATGTTGTCCTGGGTTTCTTTTTGGATCACACTGGACTCAGTGCCTGCCAGAACCTGCATTGGTGAGTTTTTGCCTGAGGAATGGAGAAGACTAAAGCAGGCAGGGCAGCCTCTGAAGGTTGGGTAGATGGTCCTTTTCTTGAGCTCAGGGATAAATAGTCTACTTACCTTCTGCTGTTTCCTGGGGCAGAGTTGGGTTAGCATGGAGGATGTGCTGCAGCAGGTACACGTGCCCACCTGCCAAGGTTCCCAGGAGATTCCCAGCAGAGAGTAGAGAGCAGAGCACACATTCTTTGTGGTGTGCTTTGGAGGGAGCAGGATGGGGGAATTTTTTTACTGAAGGCCAGAAAAAGAAGAGAGCCAAGTGCTTATTGGAGCCAAGTTGTCAACAGCAGGGAGAGCCCGTGTGAAGCTTGTAGATAGTGCTCCTAGAGCATGTCAGCGGCTGTGATGGATGACTTGGATTTGGTAAGAAGTGATGTGAGCAACAACATGAGCAGAGGGGTAGGCCAGGACCTTTCCAAAGAGTCCACAAGAGAAAGTATCTCTTTTTCTGCTTTCCAAGGAGTCACAACAGTGCTTTCCATGACGACTCTGATGATCGGCTCACGGAGTTCACTTTCAAAAACCAACTGTTTCATTAAGGCCATTGATGTTTATCTTGGCATCTGCTTCAGCTTCATCTTTGGTGCCCTTGTGGAGTATGCAGTGGCTCACTACAGCTCATCACAAAAGTGTGCAGCTAAAGTACCTCAAGAGGTAAGGTCTGATAGGCCCAGAGATCTTGGATTGACAGCAATTGGTTCTCCATTAACTGAATAAGACAAATGGTCTCCCTGTTACAGATACATTAACAGTGGCTTCTCCTAAATGGCACTAAGTCTTTATTTCTGTGTGCAGCAAGCACGTGAATAGCTCCTGAGCACTGTGTCTCTGTCAGACTCGTGAGCAGCAGCCTCAGCTGACAGTCACTGTGGGTTCATCAGACCACATTCAGGAAGGTGCTTTGGCCTGACACTGGATTTGGGTCTGTGGCCCTGAGCTCATGTGAGCATGAGGCACCTCTGCTCCTTTCAAAATGCAGAAAAGAAGACCCAGTTTAACACACCTCTTTGCTCTCCTTATGGAATAACTCTGATTAGGGAGGCACTTTACTCTTTTTTTACTAAGGAAAGATGAACCCTTCTTCCTCCCTTCCCAGAAGACACTACCAAACGTCAGTCCCACCACGTTCTGTGGGGATTGAGTGAGTGAATTGTTCAAATGCTCTGCTTTAGTGTGAGAAATTAAATAGTCAGCTATGACTGTAGTCCAGCAGTCTTCAAGAACCCAAATCCTGTCAGGGGGAAAAGAGGTTTCCCACTTCAATGCTGAGTTCCCCAGCCACTAAGTTACTGCATGGACATGGAGAGATGGATGTCCAGGAGGAGATGCATGTTAGGTTGCTCAGTGACAGGGTAGTGCTTGCTCAAGGTCTAAAAATACCTCTAGAAATACAGTGATGGAAACACATCCATCTCTGGGACCTCAGGCCCTCCTGAAAATGGGGAGCAGCTGAAAGGTGTGTTTGAGTGGATGACCACATATGAACACTCTTATCTTTATCCTTATGGTTTCCTTCCTCTGTAGGAAAAGACAGACCTTGAAACTAACTGTGCACTCTCATTTCCTAGGGGCCAGCAAATGAGCTCACTAAAGAAATGGAAGAAGTCAACATCACTAACATCCTCAACAATTCCATCACCAGCTGTAAACAGCAAATCAGCTTCACAAGCGTTGAGATTTCCAGTGATAATGTTAACTGCAGTGACTTGACTATGAAAAGTCATGAGAAAATCAAATGTGTCCTGAGAAACAAAATGCACAGGATTATTGGTTATTTCACAATTCAGAACCCTGGCAATGTGGACCACTACTCCAAATTGCTTTTCCCTTTGTTTTTTATGCTGGTCAATGTGTTTTATTGGGCTTATTATCTCTATTTTTAGTAGAAATCAGTTGCTTCATTCTCCTACTTCAGCAGGAAAGGAGTCGAGCTGGTGGGTATCCAGTGATAACATCAGTGAATTCAACGTGGACAAAATGCTTGTGTCCTGAGGTACCCAGCAGAAGAGTGTGTGAGGTGTGCAAGATCAACACTGACTCTGGACAGCAGCTGCTCAGCTGGGTGGCTGTGCTGGGCCCCTGTGCTCGTGCCTGTGTTTCATTCACCTCACCTGGCCGGAGATGGGCGCGCAAGGACTGCACTGACAGAACTGCTACCAGTGGCAGAATTATTTTGGTAGCCTGGTAGCAGGCTGGAATCACCAAGAGGACGTGTGGGACTACAGCTGCTGTTCTTTGTTTGCCAGAGATAACAGAGGGGCTGTGATGGCTTCCTCAATAGCCGCTGTGTTGCGGTGAGAGCCGGAGCGCATCAGCACTCTGTGTGCTGTGAGCTGTGTGCTCAGGGATGTTCCTGGGCCCGCTGCTTCCTGGGGACACGCAGTGCCAGGCTGGGGATTGCCCTGCTGCTGGCTGTGGTATGCCTCAGTGCTTCTAACACCTGCCACTCACCGAGGTGATCCTTTTTTTTTTTTTTTTTCAGAGATTTGGGAACGCAAAATAAGAGGCAGCAAAACCGTTTGGTAACCCATCTCTTGTACTCCTCCTGCTGGGCTGCAGTTGAACAGATTCTACTGCCTTCCATGTGTTCCTCACATGTTGTTTTTCATCCTGGAGAGTGCTTCCTTCAGCTTTCACTGCTATCAGCAGCTCTCCTTCCTTGCCAGCTGTAGGCTCGAGTGGCCCATTTGTCACCCCCTCTTTTATGTGGCTGTGCAGCTGTGGCAAGTCAATGCTGCTGGGCGAAAAACAGGCGTAGGCTGAGGGTGGGTAGTCCAAATCACCCTTTCACTCTCTATTTTAGACTGGAAAAGTGTTCCTTTTTTGCAGAAATCCAGATTCTAAATGGGCTCTGGAAACTGCCCAACGTCAGCTTTGTTTATCCCGCAATCAGCAGGACCCAGAGCTTTCTTTTAAAGATAAATTAAATGTGGCACGCACACAGTTATGTGCCATTTGGTACTGTGCAGCCTAAGGCTACTGGGAGTCTTTATTTCCTGGTTATAAAATTACCATTTTATGGCAACCTTTTTTGGTCTATGCTACTCTCAGAACTGGGAGGGGGTGATCCTGCAGTTATGTGGGCAGGACTGGAACTACCTGCCATGGCCACCGTTCAGCACAGTGAGGCCTCTCAGCAGACAGCTGATATTACAGTCTCAGCACGCAGTCTTTGCTTAGCGTAAGAATCTCTTACTGGGGGTTCCTCCACAAGGTGGGCAGAGCACACAGAACTATAGATTTTTTACTTTAATAACTTTTTATTGAACCACTTCACTGCACTATATTGTGAGGGATCTAAACCTCGTATTCATAAATCACAGCTTTTACAAAAAGCAGCACAAGAAAACAAAGGGGAACAGACTGACAATGGCAAGTGAATAAACACAAACTGCAATAATGAAATGTTGTCTTGTATATACTGGCATTTAAAGTCCACTCCATAAAATGTAATAAAGTGAATGTTTGTGATATGAACACAATCCCCCAGAGAGATCCTCTATTAAAAAAATCATTACCTTCTTTCTGTACCAGTTTCTTTCTTCAAAACACAACTGAAGTGCCCTAATGTGCTCCAGCCACCAAATATTAATATTAACAAAAGGAATTTCTTTGTACAAAGCCCTCCAAGATCATCGAGCCCAACTGTTCCCCCAACACTGCCCAGGCCACCACAAACCCATGTCCCCAAGTGCCACATCCTCACTGCATTTAAATCTCTGAAGGGATGGGGACTCCACCCCCACCCTGGGCAGTCAGTTCCAATGCCACCACCCTTCCAGTGAAGAGATTTTCCCCAGTATCCAATCCAAATTTCCCCTGGCCCAGCTGGAGGCCGTTCCCTCTCCTCCTGTCCCTGTTCCCTGGGAGCAGAGCCCATCCCCCCCCGGCTCCCCCCTCCTGTCAGGGTTTGCAGAGCCAGAAGGTCCCCCCTGAACCTCCTTTTCTCCAGGCTGAGCCCCCCCAGCTCCCTCAGCTGCTCCTCATCAGACTTGAGCTCCAGAGTCTTCCCCAGAAAGGCCTTTTCCAACCTGACCCATTCCATGATTACAGCAGATGGCCACCCTCAAGGCTTGCTTTCATCACCTGCAGCTTTTGTTACAGCTTTGCTGTTTTGACATTGTTCAGGACTCGTTCTAAGTTACACCTCTGTGCGCTTTTTGGTGACCCAGCCTAGCCAACAGCATATTGTCTTCAAAAGTGTCAGCTCTGTCTATTCCAATTTATTACTGACTTTGGCAACTTCAAGAAGGAAAGATGGGGCAGAAGGCAGTAGGGGAAGGAGAGTTTTTTCCAGATATTCAGATACACTCATATGAGAATCAGCCTTTTCCATAAAGGACTGGTATGTAACACATAATCTGCAGTGAGGACAAAGCCACAGGTTAAGCACTGCACACAGCTCTGTTTTGCTGAAGGGTTCAGCCTTGCACAGCTCTGCAGGGAACAGGAAGGGGTTTGAGTGGCAGCCTAATCTTTGGAAGAGCTTCCAAGTGGATGGTTCCTGTGCCTGGAGCTGTTTCACCTCCCACTGACCACATCTGCCCTGTACCTCTGAAGGAGCTTGGTAGAGGACAGAGTTATCCCCAAGGTTTACTATTTCACCTGTAAATTCCACTGTTTACAGGGTGCCAGTTTGTCTGTGCTGTGGGCAGAATGTGAATGTACAGAGGAAAAGACTGACTGGCTTTTTGAGGTAATTCTGCATTGCAGTGATAGTTCTGGTCTGCAGAACCTCGCCTTAAGCTGCAGCTTCTGGAATCTTTGTCTCTTTTTAAGGACTTTTGCTCTCTAAGCCTTTGAGGACAGATGCTTGTGAGTGTTGACGTGGGGAAGCAGGATGGGCAGTGAGCAGCATCAGGCAACTTGAGGCACTTGCAAGAGATGCAAATGCTTGTAACCCAGAGGAATGTAAAGCCTCAGAATATGCTCTGAAGAGTCACCCTAGGTGGCAACCAAAAACAGTCTAGCAACAGCAACATAAAGCCCTTTGGGGATTAATTTATCCAGTAAAACATGAAGGAGCTGCACTGTAGAGGAGAGCTAGAACAGGCTGACAGTGGCTATTTGCATCCCTCCTCTAGAGCTAATACATATGTCTAGAGGGGAAAGCACCACATTTTAGTACGGCCCAACATTCTTTCTATGCCCTCCACCCGTTTTTCTCCTCACTGTTCTTGTGCCCAGTTCAGCCAGCATAAGCAATAAGCAGGCACTGGTCCTGCTGCAGCAGCCACCAGTCTGAGCTCACAGAGTGTTATTTTTCATTTTCAGGAGGATAAAGGGCTCAGGGAAGGAATCCTGTCATTTCAGAGCATGTGGTTTACATTAACATTTCCAAGAGGTATTTGTATACACAAGCAGTACCATCTGCTGAAAGGAATACTCTGCATTTTCATGAGGTTAATTCCATTTCAAACCAAGGGATTGAACTGGTAGCATAAACCAGTCTCATTTGCTTACAGGAGTTGGTGTCCCAACACACAGCCAGGCAGCAAGCCACATCTTTACAAGGAAAGACTGTTTAGTGCTGGTACTTGGCACAAGTTTTCTCAGAGTTCTCACTGATATAACTTTTCTATTCATTAATGAATAAAAGCTGTTTTAAATTACAGCCTGTTGTTGCACTTGAGATCAGCCAATGGGCTTCTTGTTAATCTGGGGTGAGTGTTAAGACTGTAATGAATAATTTGATGCATTTTCTTTCTTTCCATTTACCTTTCTCAGATCTTTGTCTCAAACCCTGCAGTTTTTCACAAAGTTCCTGCAGTTTCAAACTCTTTTGAACTGTGTTTTACTCTCTTGGCAGTTCACCAGGAGAATTTAGTATTGAACTGCAGGTTGCTTTGACTGGGCCCAAAAATCTGTTATGTCTTTCTTCATCAGATTAGATCAGATGATTGCAAACCAGAAATCCATATTTTGGAGCTGACATTTGGGTGCTCATCCCTGCTAGGAAGCTAAATGAACAAGAAGAGTTATGAATTGTGAACAGGGAAGAGGAAACAAGTTTAGTTCTCGATGTGGAGTTGCTTTTTTGTCCTCCAAAAAGAAAAGCTTTTGTACAACGTCAATGTACTCCCCTGGGAGATGGCAGATCCTATACCAAGATAAGTGTGTACTGGCACAGTTCTGAAACAGAGGAGAGTTTCAAATCCGGGGTGTACCAGCACAACGGCGTCCTGAGTGCTGCCTTTCAGGACAGGTTCTGCTGGGCAGCTGCATCTGCTCAGCACTGACCTGTCTGCAAGTCTGGCCTGAGAACATGGTGCTCTGGAAGCCTCTGAATCCAGAATTCACCTGGTTTTGGTCTTTCCAGTGTGTCACAGGGGTTTTATTTTCAGTCACACTGGAGAGTCCCTCCCTTTACCCAAGCCTCTACCAGAAGAGGGATTTGAATGGAAATGGCCTGGATCTGTTTCAATGTGGGTTTTTTTAGTTCCATTAAATTGCAGAACATGTACAGCTTTGTTAATTTGGTATTCTATTATGTTTTTATTGTGTCGAGACCCTTGGAAAACAAATCCTCAGACTTAAGAGAACATGGAACTAAAGCTCCACAGGTAGAGTCAGACCATGCTCTCAACACTGCTGTAAGACCAAGTCTTCCCATCAGTCCAGAACTTCGAATTTATCCAGTTTGAGATATATGCCCACCTGCAATGCCTTTTTTTAAACATAGAGACTGCTTCCCTCCCCCTTTCCCAAGGAGACAGTAAGTTTTGGCTTTATACTGCTGGCTCAGATTTTCCCAGAGATGTCCTGCCTTCATATTTTGCAGCAGTCACAAACACGACTGGGTGTACCTTTGCCATGTGTTGTGGCACAGGAGATCAGCCAGGCAGTGTCCTCTCCCCTTTACTGCTGTAAAAAGAGCAATGCCCCCCTGCAGTATCACTGCACCCCTTTCACTTGGTGTTTGTCATAAGCTGAGGGAGGCGCATCATGGAAAGCCTCTTCAGTGCAGACATAGATTCGTGTCAGTTGTCATGAGATGTACTGACAAATACAAGATCAGACCAGCCCTTCAAGACTGTTTGTGCTTTCAGACATTTTCTTTAGAACAGCATTTAACATAAAACCATTCTGACTTTCAGTGCACACACAATGTTTGTGTTTGGAGTGTCCAGCCACGCTGCAGCTGGAATAGACTGAGACTTCTAAGAGTGCTCCGTCAGCCTGGGAGAAAAACAATCCCAAGTATGCCCTGTTGGACAGGGACAAAGGTGTCTGCCCTGCCAACTCAAACAGGAAGCCAGCTTAGCTGAAAGAAAGCACAGGGTGAAATCCTGAGCACATTTAAGCTAATGGGAGTCTGGCTACCAATTTAAATGGACACAGGCCTTTACTTCTTAACTCGTGCTCACACAAAGTCTTTATTCACCTTCCCTTGCTTAATGCCATTTCCAGCCTCCATGACTTTTATTAGGAATAAACATGCAAAGCTAAGAGCTATCCCAGATGAGGTACCCTTGGCACTGTGACCCTTAGAAACATCAAGATACTAAAGGGGACAAGAGCAGTGCTGGGCTTCTAGAGATTGGCCAATCCCCCCCATTGCCTGGCCCCATCCTGACCCCAAGAGCACAAGCATTAGTGAAAGTAAATATCCCTAAACAAGCTTCATCTTCCCAGAGGCACAACATGATTGCCAGGCATTTGTGACATTGATTTGTTTGTTTGTTTTAACCTCCAGGTTGTCCAAAGCCTCCTGCAGCTCTGGCAGGCTTGGGGCTGTGCCCACTGCCCTGGGGAGCCTGTTCAGTGCCCAACCACCCTGTGGGGGAAGAACCTTTTGCTGAGATCCAACCTGAGCCTGCCCTGACACAGCTCCAGCCATTCACTCAGGTATTGAGATGAATGATATTGTCTGGAGATTACTCCTTCATGACTCATGGAGGCAAGAACACAAAAAGCCCAGGGTGCTGATCTGCAGAGTTCTTTGATGCAGTCCTGTCTGTCTGTAGACAACACACAAAGTCCTGAGAAGAGCAGGAAACTAAACAGCAAGAGGTGATACCTGTGCTCTCAGCCCTTCTTCCAGGGCTAAGTGCTGCTCCTCCAAGCTTGTCTCAAGTGATGCCTTCTGTCCTTATTCACCCTGAAGATTTCTCCTGTCCCCTCTCACAACTTCCACCCCCTCCTGATGCGTAAGTCATGGGTGCCCAAACCATCTAAATCCAGCAAAGCCCCCCATCCCCACACACACCCCATCCTCTGGACAGCACAGTGCATCTCTTTGAAGCTCTCTGATCACAGGTGAACACAAATGTTTGTCAGAAGGGTTAAATTTTGGAACAATTCCAAACAAACTGAAAGCACAGTGGCGGCAGGCAGATTCCTGCTCTCCAGCTTCATTGCTGGATCATTTTGACCTGAGCATCACTGCCCAGACAAGACTTATTTGGACACTGCATTACCAGGGATCCCAGCCTGACCCTAAGTCAGAGCTAATAGTGTCTGTGAAGGAGAAAGGGAAAGAAGAGGTCGGAGTCTAATTTATGGTTTAGCCTGAAGAAAAAAGAGGCTTTAGCCCAGCTGGCAGCTGCAGGAGGTCCTGCTCTGCCTTTCCAGGCTGTTGTGGGATGACAGGGACCCTCCCAACACACGGCCCTTACTGGCTGCAGCCCTGTGCTCCAAAGGGATAAAGGGAATCACTTGGGAATATCCCATTTATATTACTGCTCTGGCATAGAACAGGAAAGGCTCACACTTTTAAAAATGCCTTGGAAGTTTCAGTGGGAGTGGATCCCCTTCTGCACAGAGCTCAGTGCTGGCTGGGGGTGAAACTTCACTGGGGGTGAAACTCATTTCCCTCATGAGATGAGAGTAGTTTATGTAAGATCCATGTGCAGCAGAGATGAGGTGAGAGAATTTAGCTCGTATCACAACTTGATTTCTAGTTGCTTTCCTAGAGGAGGACTGATACAGTGTATCTGTACATTTGCTGTCATGGAGAACTCTTACCTTCCTCACTACTGCTGGGAGAGAGAGCAGGAGAAGCTGAAAGAGCATCCCTCAGGTCTCCTCTCTGTGCCTGATTTTCTGGCTGGTTTTAGGGACAGGTAGTTTTTGCTAATAAGACTTTCCATTATAAAGTTTCCATCACTTTGTAAAATATTCGCTTTGCTGCATAGATCAAACAGGCCCTGAAGTTATAGTTAGAATATCCTAAAGATTTAGTTCCCAATAATGACAGGGCTAAACCACAGCACTGCCAGAGGCAAAACCTATATTATTTGAAATGAAAATTCTCATAAATATCCAGCTATGAAGTCACTTTATATCGTCTGCTCTTATATAAACTGGACATGGCAAACTGTCCCATCCATCAGCGTTTAGGTTGCCAAGAAAAATGACTCTATATTCACTGTCTGCAAGTTTCAGAGATCTCTCTCCATTAGGCTTTCCCAGGAAACCCTGTGGTTTACCCCTTTTAAGAACTTTGCTGGTACATGTCATGAGCAGCACCACCAGTGTCAGCTTTGGGCTTAAACTTTCTGCTGTGCCTCCTGTCTCTGTGCATCTGCTGGGAGACAGATGGACAGGTACAAACACACCCCCACCTGGCTCTCAGCAGCCAGAACTCGCATCACTTTTCAGTCTGTCAGTGTTTCAAGCTCCTTGAAACATTGTCGAAGTCAGAACCATGTGCCTTTGAGGTTTTTTGTTTTGTTTTCTTCCAGCCCCTCTCCAAATGCACAGAGAACATCTGTTGTGCTCATAAAATATCTGGCCACGCCTTGGTGACAGAGCTAGGTGGGTGCCACCCAGAACCCCTGGACAGGCTGGGGATCCCAGGGCCTTACCTGTTCCTCCTACCCTTCCCTTCCCTTCTCATTGTCTGCAGCCCCCCCAGCCCACTGCCCCATTTCTGTCTTGCTGCTTGTGAAAGACACACTTTCTTGTGCTGCTCTTTTATTGTCTGGTTTTGTGTGTCGAGGTTTGACACATTTTCCCCACGCTCCAGTGTCTTTGAAGCCCTGCTGTACCTGAAAGCACTCCTGTGGCACTGCTGATGTAGAGAGCAACTGCCTTTGACACACAAAGAGTTTCACTCTGCATTAAACTGCAGTAGAACACGACACCTGAAAATTCAGTGCTCTGTGCAAAGCAGACCTAATGGAAAAGCATCCCCAAAATAAAGGCAGAAGGTAAACAAACCTTCACGTCCCTCTCCCTCAACAGGAAGGGGGACAGTGATGGCTATTGCTTCCCTATTGCCCTTGTGATTAAAGTGTACAGAGAAAGGTTTAAAATGAGCAAGTAAGATTTGCCAGGCTGGAAATGTGGGCAGGGCATAGGGGGGAAATAACCTCCTGATACCATCTGTGCAAGTCTCCTCACTACAGCTCTCACCTCGCAAAAGAACAACTTCAGAACTCTCTGGCCCCTTGGAAAGAAATACTAGCTTGTGTGAAAAGGAGTCAGTAAACCTGTATTAAAGCAAACCCAAGCATTTGGTATAGCACAGTGCTACGAGACACTTCTTTGGTCTTTGCAGGTGAAGATTTGAATGCCTGCAGTGACCAGCAGTGATGATGCTGAAATGTATAACAGGAGAAATCTGTAGTCAGACACTGCTGGAGACAGGTGAGTGAGCCACCAAAAGCCTGGTCAAAGCCTTTCAAGTCAGCTTACAGGAAGAGGACAGATATTAATTTTGATTTTTTTTCTTTTTTCTTTTTTTTTCTCAATTATATTTAAGGCCTTAAAAATGCAAAAAAAAAAAAAAAAAAAAGAACCTCCATTTTAACTTTACACTGAAAATAATTAAAGTGTTATTAAAATATGCAAAATTTATAATTTAATTATACAATTACAGAGGCTTATAGTCTAATAGCCCCACTGTATGCTGCATATTAGTGAACAATTGCTTTATTAAAGCTCACAGCAGAATCATTTACTTGATGCTGGAGAATAAGTTAATTACGGATCTCCTGCCTTTGATTAATGGATTTAATAATCATGTTACAGCAGAATTAACTTATAGTTCATGTGCTTACAGCCCTAATGATGAGATTCATGAAAGCAACATGTCAGCAAACAGGACTGGCCCCAGAAAAGGCATTGTTTGGAGACCCCAGGACTGCCTGAGCTGCATCGCTGCCAGTCAGCACTTCTGGAAGGAACCTGCAGATGGCAACCCACCTTTCTCACTTCATCTCTCATTACTCACCCCCAGTTGCCACTTCAAGCTAAACACCTCCACTGAAGCTCAGTTCTGGATACTGGGGGGGGAAAACTTATCCCAGGAGCTCAGTGCAGTGCCAGGTGATGCACACACCTGTTGGGCACAGCCAGCAGCCTGCTCTGACCTGCTACAACAGGCAACAATCTTTTTCTTTAATGTTTCTTTTGGGCTCATTACGCAAGTACAAGGTTCCTTGGATGGAAACACGTTGAGCCAGCCAAGATTTCCTCTCTCTACAGGAACCTCAAGTACAGGTAGTACAACCTAAGAGACAGAGCACTCCAGTTTCCAAACTCAGCTTCAGCTGTTCAAGGAGAGGAACCAGAAAAGGCAGAAGGAACACCTAGAAAGTTTTTGTACTTTGCTGGAATTTGTCACAGGACTCCTGTGTAAAACCAGAACTGCAAGTCTCGCAAAAGCCACATTCAGAAACCTTAACTTGATTAAAACTCAAATGGACGTTAATAAAAACAGAATGAAGGGTTGAATCGTATTTCCTCTAAAGGAGCAGTACCCCAGGAATGACCAGCATCAGGATTTCAAGTTGCATCAGCAGTGTACCTTACCTCTTCCCATGCAAAGCAGAATAACGCAATACAAGTCAGGAGCTTAGCACAACACTGGGGGCCAAGAAGAAGGCAGGAAATGAATAGGAATACAATTTCCTTAACAAATCACTTACAGGAATTCTGCAAGACATGGCCTGAGTCCTGATGGACGACACGGCCTGAGGGTACAGGAAGCACTGGTGCCTGTCTTGCACACCCACCAGTGACATTAATCCACTGCTGCTTGTGTTTTGTTATGGGAGATATTTAGGGTTAAGGTAATTCAAGATTTGTGCTGAAAATCAACACTTTTTTCCACCAAAGCAAGCTTCAGGGATTAGAGACATCTTGAAATACTGCATATTTTATTACTGAAGCAGATGGGACTATGCCTTTAGATGTGCCACTTCAAACCCAGCTATGAATCCTGATCTCTCTCCATCCTCCACCTTTATACTTCTTGCGCTGACCCTGCCGCTCATTCACCCAGTGTGGAAAGTTCTCCTCAGTTTGTCACCACTGCCTTGCTAATGAAAGACACTCAGACAGCTATCTCAGGCCATTTTTCCATGTCATACCACAATGATTTAACCTCCCTTACCCCAATTTGTTCCAGGTGAGCTCGGGAATCAGTGGCCAAATAATGTTCAGGTGCAGATCCTCTGCCAAGTGGCAGCTGTTTAAATGAGACCACAGTCATTCCCAGTTCTTAATTTAAGGGCTGAATACATCAAGAATTTGGATTATGTGAGTCAGGTAAATGCCAAAGATGCTTTCTAGGATATCCGTGCTGGGTTTCCTCCGTGCCAGCTCACATGAGGTACTTTCTTGCAATACACTCTTTTATTGCCCTCAGATCCCAGGTTTCCTGGAAGGCCCCAGACAAAGCTCAGCCTTACCAAGGGCAGGGCTGGCCTGCAGCCCTTCCTGCTTTGGCTCCACTTTTTTTACTTTATATGAGCCTTTGCAAACCCTTGTCCTATAGATACTCATCTCCTACAGCTGTAGACACAGATAATGAAATAGGTAGTGATGAGTAGACCTTATAATGCAAAACTAAATATCCAATTAGAACTTGATGAGGAAGTGTGAAATAAAACACATTAAACAGAATAAGGAGGTGGGACAAAAAATCAATTTCCCATTAAATTTAGTGGTTACTATTTTTTTCTGACTCTCAGTGTTAAAGGCATCAATTACACACATAACTTACTCCTTTACAATCTGATTCAAAGTTCAAAGCAAAAACTTGCACTGCAGAACATGAATTAGCCCAGTGATCACAGGGGAAAAAGTGGTGCCCTGCAGATCTCTCCAGGCTGCCTTCGAGAAGTGTTCCACCGATGTCACTTGGGGGAAATTGCATTCTATGTTGTTTGGGACAAGGAAGTGATTTTGAAGCAGCCTGCTTCTTCACTCAAAGCAAGAGGTGCAGAAGGTATGAAGCTGAACTTGGGAAAAGCCATGGGAATGCTTGGGATGAAAAGCAAATGACCTCAAAAGCTTTGCTTTTGTGGATGTGCCCAGAAGATGCAAAGCTGGGTACAGCAAAATGCATCCTTCACTGAACTCATATAGCAGCTCTGCACCATGAATAATAAAAGAGGAAGAAAAGCTGCTTATGGATGATTTCAGGACAAGTAGGCACAAGCACGACTTCTCTTTTATTCCTCCTTGATAACAGTGTCATGGTTTTATTTTTGTAAACTGTGATGCAGGTAGAGTAATTTTAATCTAACCACAGAGACCCTTCATTTGTCAGCAGTGGTGATCCTTGAGCCGTGGCATTGAGCTGTAACTCCATGATGCTTCATTTCTAGCTCCCACCGCCAGTCAGATGCATTGCTGGTGAGCTGCACGTGGTTTGAACAATGGGCTTTGGGCTACAGACACCAAATCTCATCAGCAGTGCAAGGGAGGGGAGATTTCTGCCAAGGAGGTAGAGAGCATGCCTAAATCCTGAGGTGGAAAAAGAAAAGTGAACAATGACCCTGCAAAGCCTTCTCCCCGAAGTGGCAGATATACATACACAGAAAAAGCAGGGAAAGAAATCAGTTACCCCTTCCATCTCCCTTCATAAGACACAGTGCAACTACATCTTAAGAAGCTGAGGTAGACAAGGGCTATGAAAAGATCAGTGCAGCGTCTAAAACTTCAGCAGTATCTTCTTTGAAGGTGCTGGAGCAGCTTGCCCCTGTTTGTCTGTGTTCTAAACCTTTTGCTTATTGTTCTTAGAGACAAACACATTACTTTGTGCTGCAAAGCACAGACACCCATAAACACTAAAAAGAAGATATATGGAGAGAGAACAGTGGGGGGGTTAATGGTTATAGGCATCTTTCATCTTAAACCCAAGAGTTTAAAGCCTATTGCAGCTGTCTTGGATTGTCTCTTTCTTGTATAGAGCCTGTAAGTAAGATGTAAATTCAGAACCCCTAGCTGTGATCATTAATAGATGACATTTGGTGTTAAACCAAGTCCAGTTCTCTGGAGGACTGGGTGGGATTTTGGGTGCTACTTTGTACCCATGTTTATATTGTTGTGACCATCTTTTTCACCTGATGGAAGGCAGGGGCACTCATGGCAGTCAGTTTTTTCATTTTACACTTACTTAGCCTGTTCCCCTTTCTACAATATCTGCAGTAAAATGTTGTTTCAGTAGAGCACTGCTTTGCAAATTTGGCTCAAGGAGACACTGAGCAAACAGCTTTTCAGAGAGCTTCAACTCAGCTGTCAGAGGGGGCAGTTTGGTCTCTGTGCAAGCAATACTCACATTCCAAACTGCATTAGAGAAAAGCCAGTGGGGTTTTATGCATTTTTATTATCAGTTCCAGACTAGGAATTTGATGCTAATTTTTTTCTTAAAGCCTGTGTTTGCAGCAGAGTTTATATTCTGAAACAAAACCAGGATTGTGATGTTTTTCTCTCACTAGCTTGCTCTTCTTTATCTTTTTTCTTCTTCTTTTTTTTTTTTTTCCCTCCCCTTGGCTTTACTCCAAGGACCTTTTTCTGCTTGTTTGCTGCACTCTCAAGATGAAGCACTGGATGGTTACAGCAGTGCTGGTAGCACTGGTACAGGTTTCTCAGAGTTTCCCTGCCCTGTACCACCGAGGCTGGTGGAGGCTGCTGAGGGAAGGGGATAGTTGTGGGAAATGCGATCTGACGCTTTGCTCCGAGCCTAAAGACTGTCCGGCCGGGACTGTGCTGGATCGCTGTGGCTGCTGCCTGGAATGTGGGAATGCAGAGGGGCAGATCTGCGACCTGGACCAGGGCAATCATTTTTATGGGCAGTGTGGGGATGACCTGGAGTGCAGGTTGGATGCTGATGAAGCCAGGTTCGGGGAAGTCCCTGAACCCCAGTGTGTGTGCAAGTCTCAAGAGAGCATCTGTGGACCTGAAGGGAAAACCTACGAGAACATCTGTCAGTTCAACAAGGCTTATGCTGCAAAGAGAAATATCAGCATGAAGCATAAAGGGCCATGTGAATCAGGTAATGTGTACAGAGGCACTTCCCAACTGGAAAAAGAGCTGATTCTTATTTTCAGATGTCTTACTAGCTGCTCTAGTCTAGCTTTATCATACTAATACTGCATTTTTGTTATAATTATCATTATCCTGTTATAATACTACTTTGTGCTAAGCATGTGGTTCAGCAGCTGGTACCTAATCTTGCATGTTATAAGCCTCTACATTAGACTAGTGGATTAAATCACATGGTGACTAATAAGCCATCAATCTACAGACTGGCTCTTCTCTGAATAATCAGAGTATGATTATTATAATCAGAGTATGATTTTTTTCTACAAAAGTTGTATGTGTAGTTGGAAATCAGTAAACAGGTAGGATAGACTGGAGAAACAGGCAAATGATTATTATTATTGTAAGAGGAGTAACCTAATTTTAAAGTGGTGATAGTAAGGCAGATCTCATACATACACACACACACACATATCTGTATATATATTTGTATGCATGTGTGTATCCACCAGTGAATGTTTATGGTAAGCAGTGAAGCAGGGGCAATAGAGGAAGATAGGGTTTAATTAACAGCTCTGTCCTTTAAAAAAAAAAAAAAAATCCAAAATAATCCAATTTGAGAATCATCGTAAAATCTAGCTAACCCATGAAACAGAAATCCAAATATTAGAACAGAATCAAGCTGATACAATTTCTCTAAAGACACAGTGCATGAGCAGTTCTCTGTGATGATTGCTAGTGGAAGAATTCTTAGGTGGGTTTTCCGTGGAATGCTGACTCCTGTTCATGTGCTGTTCTCATTCTTCATATTATTACAAGTGATTATTCCTGAGCACCTTTCTCCTAAAACACAGGAATATAAAATGAAAATGTGAAGAGGCTTTTATTTTCTGACTGAGAAATTACTGTGTGGGTTTTTTTTTTAAGTTAATGAAATATTTTCTCAAATGAAGTAAGTAGAAGAGGTCTGTGGGTCATAAATGGGTCATAGTTCTGGGAATCTGAAATTGCAACTCTGACAAAGGACCACATGTGGGAGTAACTCAGGGACATTTTACCCACTCCTCTCTTGCAGTCTCAGACTGTATGCTGTGTTTTATATTGAATAAACACTGGATATTGAACACTGAAAAGGAAAAGTGATGAACAGTTAATACCAGGCTTTCCTCTTTCTCTGGTTGGAAGAGAAAGATCCATTAAAGAATCCTTTATTTGGCATCAGGGTACTAAGCTGGGAAACGAGGCTTGTCAGTAAAGACGTGCTCAGCAGCCTGCAGTACAACTGAAAGCCTGTCAGCCTCGGGTGTGCATTCTTGTTTGGGATTAAATAGCACTGTTTCTCGTGGCGTAATCCCTCCAGAAAGATTTCGAGTGGAAGTTCCCCTCTGTTAGCAAGTGCTGGTGTCTTTGCAGCAGGGGCTTAAAGCAACGGTACCTCTAATTAATGTACCAGAACTGGCCACGCACAAGAAACTTGAATTTGGAGGTACTACCACTTTTAATCGCTGCTGTTGTCACCCACCAGCGGGGCACAAAAGGCAGCGGGGAGCCCGGAGAGCAGCGAGCTCTGGGCAGCACCGCCTCCCATCTGCACGGCAAACAAACACCGAGCACCCTGGGGGTTGGGTACCCAGCTATAAATACAACCTTCACCCCAGTCAAAGTGCTTTGTTTTGTTATTTCTCCTTCAAAGCTGTTTTCTCTTGATGCCAAATGGATTAATTGTATACAGCAACCAGTGAATAAATAAATAACAATAAACTCCTTTCATCAGAAGAGTAGAGCCTTTCATCTTTCCTCTGTCACAAGAAAAAAGAAAAGGCCTAGCTCACTAAAGAAACACTGAAATAACCTTTCCTGAAAGCTAGTCTTGATCCTGGTTTGATTAATATTTTACCAAAATTACTAAGTACATTAGTTATATACAAATTCTCCACACTTAAACCATCCCCTTTCACATTCAAACTTTCACATTCTCTTGCTGATAATTTAATGAACTAACCAATCTAGCAGTGATTCTTTTTATATTTAGCTGTGTCACATGAGTCATTTTAAATGTAAATTTTGGAATAAAAACAAATAAACAAGCCACAAAATTTTCTGCTGTTTTCATAAAATCAGACATAGTTTGGAAAAAAATAATAATATACAATATGAGGGAAAAAATTCCTGTGAATTATGTAATTCATTAGTTAGAAGTGCTGTTGAGTTGATTGTGAAAGGTGAAGCAGAAGCAGTATTTTGACTCTTCCTGGCATCTCATTTATGTCTTCTATAATACATGGGGATCATTCATGACTGACTGGGACTGTAAAAGGAAAGGAGCAGCTCCTGCCCATTCAGGTCTGGACACTCAGACACCAGAATGCTTTCTATGGCTATCAACAAAAATTTATCTATTCCAGGAATCAAAGTGACAGGTTGTCATAACAGGAAAGTTCTGTTTCTAATCAGTTATACAAAAAAGAGTACACACAGATATGCATGGGAGAATTTGTCTGAACACAAAATCCGAAACACTCCAACATGAAGTTTATAAAGTTCTGTTAAAATGGTACCTCATGACTCCAATTTTCTTCTGCAAAATACACAAAAGTGGTGTTGTGAGGAATAATTCAAAGAACTCCTGAGAGTCAGTGTAGACATTTGGGGAGTTTTGTACATTTTAAGCTTAACTAGATGTATGATACCGGATGTATCACTAAAAGGAGTGTGGCTGCACTGAGTTTTAAGATTTGAAGGCAAAGAAAATTCTCATCATTCAGTTAATGCTGATTTTAACACAAGGTGTTTTAAATATTAGATTCTGAATGTACAGTTCTTGTGAAAGAACAAGCACTTAAGGGTTTAAGTATCCTAGTTTGAAAAATCTTACTTTTGAAGAGTAGTAAGATTGTTTATTGAGGCATTTGTAAATGGGGAAATTGTTATTTTGCTGCACAATTTGTTTGCAATTAATTTTAATCAGTATGCCTTTCATATTTTCTGCACAGACACCAATCCTGAAAAACTGACAAATGTGTTAGAAAATATTGCTTGAAAACCTGGAACAGGCTGTTACAATTTCAAATGCTGGAGCATAAATGCTGCATCTCTGTACTGATTCAAATATTGCAGGTTTTTACTTATTAATAAAATTTATTAGTAATATAAAATAATAATGTATTATTATATAATAATATATTAGCAATATATTAATTATTTACTAAAGTTTACATTTCCAGGCATCTGGGATCTGTACAAAAATAAAATTGCTAATTAAATACAAACCCAGTGGCCCAGAAAACGCATTCCTTTTTGAGCACTGGTCTGGAAATGGAAAACAGATTTTAGAAGGAAAAACATTTTTTGTTGACAACAAATAGATCAGGGGAAAGAAAACAGGAAATCTTTGATAACAGTAAATACGTTATTTTGCTCTTTGCAGCTAAACATCATCATCTCCTGTTAACACTTAGTATGCTCATGCATGGCCACAGGGGAGGATGTGCTGAAATCGTGTTTGAAGGCATCAAGGGATGGTTTATTTTTCCGATGTCTTCAAGCCCCCGGGCCGGCTCCCTCTCGTGGTTACCGGCAGCTTTTGCTTCGGGAAAAGGGAAAGCACCACTCAGAGGCAACCAATAAACAGTGGAGAGGGACGAGGGTAAGAGGACTATAGGAAACAAGTGAGTGGAAATGTAACAGTTATGATAAATATAACATAAACCCTTACAGCATTAATTGAATTCAATCCCTTTCATTCCTTGTCTCATAACAAGACTAAGGGATGAAATCAATAGCAATTGAGGACAAATGAGGAATGCATTTATGCTGTTATTCTGTAACTTGTGGCAGTGGGTTCCACGGGTGCAGGACAATGTTTTAGCAAGTGCAGGGCAAGACAAAAATGTGACAAGTTCACCACAGCTGTATTTTGGCTTTTAGCTAACCAAAATGGAACAGACATTCAGAAGAACTATCACACAATCAGGTCACTGTGACTGTTTGCTACAGAATTTCTTGTACTTTCCTCTGAAGTGCAGTCAGTACTGGTGGCTCTGCTGGTGGGCCCTGAGTCCAGTCCACGATGACAGCTCATGGGCAAAATTAAACTCTTCATTTCAGCTCAAGTTTCATGATCACCTGCAAGGGGAAGGACAGATGGGTCCCTTGAATAAGCATTTTTAAAAAGCACAGACACGAGGTGTTCTGGGCTTTAAAAAATGCTTGGAATCACATGGCTCTTCCCAACGTGTGAGAGGCAGAGGCAGACTGATCGTACCACATGCATCAGGAATTAACGTGACACGCTTTTGTGTTTGTGTTCTTTTGTGCACTGCCTTCTAAAGCACCACTGTTGGTTCTTTGCAGCTCCTGTCATTTCTATGCCCCCTCAGGATACCCAGAATTACACAGGCAATGATGTCATTTTTGGCTGTGAGGTGTCAGCCTATCCTATGCCGCACCTTGAATGGAAAAAAAAGGGGAATAAAATGTTTCTGCCAGGAGATGACACCCACGTCTCAGTTCAGGTAAAACTTGAGTTTTCCATGGCATCCAGTTTGGGAAGAGGAGCAGGGTGGTTAATCTGTGCATTCCTCCTAGAGAGCACAATACTGTTGCAATAAATAGATTCCCAATAGGGACCCTCTGACTATACAAAGAACGATGATTTCAGTCAGTGCTTTGGCAGTCCCAGCAGAAGGAACAACAGCCAGGGTACCATCTGGCCTGCTTCAGGGAAAGAAATGATGGAAGAGGCTCTTCATGTAGGTCTGACTCTGAAAAAACTCAGCAAACATATAAATGGAACCATTTAGGCTACTGCCTGAAAGGAGGAGCATTCTGGGAAGGGTGGCTTTTCACAGCACCTTTTTTACTCTTGAGGCAAGAATCCCAGTTCTGACAGGTATCTAAAGTTCTCCTTTGCAAGTTGCTGTTTCTGAGAACTGCCATTTGGGTTCTGTTCCCCGAGGCATTCATAAGAAAAGCAAAGAAACTTGCTCGTTTTATGGTGGCCTCGGTGTTTTAATCTGAGGGGAATGAGTAGAATGGCATTAGCATAGGCTTCAAGAAAATCTAGAAATGGGCTGAAAGTTTTAGCTGAAATCAAATAAATCAAAATGTTAACTCTTAAATAGAAATAAAAATAACATTCTGGGCTGGCAAACGATGCCAGCTGTACAGGCAGCCTGCAGGAGGGCTGAAGCCTGTACTAATGCCTTCTCCATGCCTTCTCCTATGGCCAAAATCATGAGCAGAGACTGTGCAGTGAAATGCATGGCAAATTTCTGGATACACAGCCCAAAAGCCGTCAGATCCATGGGGCACAGGACATGGGGCACAACCTGAAAAAAAAGGTAAAGAGGAAAAACATAGAATAAGCTAATTACACTACCAAAAGCAGCAAAGTACTAGAAGTGTAAGTTATTTAGAAATTCTTCCTGAGGCAAAGTGAACACAGGTGGGATTAGTGGACCTAAAGTTGCTGAGAGACAACGGTGCAAGGAGCTACATCCTTGCTGGTCACCTCAGAGGCTAAATTGACCCCTGTTTACCTATCTCATTAATATGTTCAGCATGAGAGCACCTCTGCTAACATCTCTGAATGGGTTTGCATTATTTGTTTGGAAAAGAAAGCTCACTTTAGGAGTCTTTAGTCCAAGCCAGTTGAAAGTGACTGTCATGAAGTGTGAAAGCTCCTGGAATGTCGAGCCAATCCATCAAAACCTGCCTGCTGAGTGGCAGCTTGGTCAGGCCCCAGGCCCTGAAAAACAGAAGATTCTAATGATGCTTAATCCATTCGCAATTATTTTGAGAAATATCATGGTGTCTCCTAGCTACTTAATTTCAAACATTTCCTTCCTTCTCAAAGGCAAGAGGTGGGCCTCAGAAGTACGGTGTGACAGGCTGGCTGCAGATTCAAGGCCTCAAAAAATCAGATGAAGGCATTTACATCTGCCACACCAAAAATAAGTATGGTGCAACATATGCCTCTGCAAGACTGAAAGTCGTTGATGGTAATTTTTTTTTTTTTTTTAATTTGGATGTAAAGAATGTACAAATGCATTCAAACAGGCTGCAAAGGATGGATTTGTCAGAATGCAGATGAAGGACAGGAGAAATCACCCAAAGGTGCCCAAATTTTAACTTTTCTGTGTGCTTTGCTTTTACTTTATCCCCTAATGGGTTGATATTGTAATATTTTGCTGCAAATTCTACCAGCTCCCAGAAAACAGAAAGTTGTGGATTAGAGCCATACAGCTGAAACACATAATATTCCACTATCCTTATCCTACAGAAATCCTTGATGTTAGCAAGACCCAGAACAACAGCTGTTGTTGCTGAGGGAGCCTTTGAACCATGGCAGGTCTGCTTAGCTGTTTATTTTTCAGAAAATTAGGAAGGAAACAGTTTTTGTTCCTTAATGAGAGCGATGAGAGAGACGTAAGAAATAGCTTTGCTGTTGTTTTGCATTGGGCCCAGACCTGCAGAACAGCATCCCCTTCCAGTGCCTAAAGGGGGCTTACAGAAAGGAGGGAGAGGGATTTTTATACAGGCAGGACAGACAGTGGTTGGACAAGGGAGAACAGTTTTAAACTAAAATATGACAGATTTAGACTAGATGTTAGGAATAAATTTTTGGCTGTGAAGGTGGGGAGGCCCTGTCACAGGTTGCCCAGAGAAGCTGTGGCTGCCCCTGGATCCCTGGAAGTGTCCAAGGCCAGCTTGGACGGGGCTTGGAGCAACCTGGGCTGGTGGAAGGTGTCCCTGCCCATGGCAGGGGGTGGAATGAGATGAGCTTTGATGTCCCTCCCAACACAAACTATTCTGGGATTCCATGATTCTATACAGAAATTTGCTCATGCATCATGAGCTTCAGTGGTATGAGCACAAGTCATCAGATAAAACCCCTCTCCTTTTCATAGATAACAAGGATTCAGAAACACTGACCTTGCTGTATGAATCCAAACCTGTACTTTCAACTTTGTTCCTATCTTCAGCTATTTTAATCTGGATTCAATTATGTTTTGCAGACCCGTCTCCTCCATTTGCATTTACTGCTGGCAGTAGAAGTGCAAGCTACAGCATTGAATATGAGGACTATTATGACAATTCTGAAGAAGATGATGAAGAATATGAATCTGGGGACTATGATAATGGAAACGACTCTGAATAATATTTTTATACATCTGTTGTCCAATAATTTTCACACTGTTATATTTACTCGTAATGTCTGTGCTGTAAATGGCTCTTCTGATAACATATGTACATCCACCTTCCTGAAATTCAGCTTTGGATAAAGTGTATCATGCTACTCTCCAGGAATAAGAACAGTTGTAACACTCACATTTAGATTGTTAAATATAATGCTTCAATATGCACCTTTCTACTAAGTATACCAAAGGGATCAAATTTTATGTTAATTTTAAAATTATTTTATAATTTCTTTCACACATTCTAATTTGTCTGGCAAAAATGTCAAGAGTTAAACAAAATTTTTACCTTGTATCAATTTCCTTTTTTTTATAATGTACTAAAAAATATCAAAATATCCAAAGATTGTTCACATGGCAACAAGCATAAGTAAGTATGGAGGTTGCAAACTAGTCTTTAATCTCCTTAGTTCCTGTTTTCTCTTACGTTTCAGCAAGATTTTCCTTCTCATTTGAAATGTTCCATGATTAAACTCATCAAAGGTGAATTATCTGTCTTTTGGGGGATTATTTTGTTTACTTTCAATAGATGCATGAAGCAAAGCCCAGCCTAAAGCAAGGAAGTGCTGTTTTACTGGCAACACTCAGACATACCCAGAAAAGATCCCTGGTGGGTTCAAGCAGCTGAGCACACCTTTGAACTCCTCTTTGTACCAGCTCCTGCGTGTCTTCTCACAGGGAGAGGTTCAGGGGCAATGCTGCTGGATGCATACACGTGCAGAATTTTTAAGAATATAAAGTGCATCACAAATTCCTCCTTTAATGTGCTATTTGCGCCTTTATTGCTATTAGAAAGATTTTTCCTTTCAATTTGAATTACTTTAGGAAATTGGCTATAGACTGTGTTTGCCCTCAGGTATTATTGACCTTTGCCCAGGTAGCAAACAAGCAAAGAATAATTTATTTCATTTCAGACTTCACAGAGTATTGCCAGCTTATGAGAAGAAAGCATGTAATTGTGTCACTGAAAAAGATTAATTAGTTTAAATTAGGAGTATGAAGTGGCTTCATATTTAATTACTGATTTTGCTTTTATGGACTCTTCCTGGTCTTCTTAGTGATATGTTGAGTAACTTCTTTTGCTTATCCACTATATATTGACCATAAAATTATCTGGTAGAAACCACTGATCATTTTTTATGGGACTATTTAATATATTCAAGATCAATTGTGACCAGCATTGCAAATTAATGAATTTGATTACTAAGGTCATCACTAAATGGTGGCAATATATATTGGCATAGCCTAGTGTAGGGCACAGAAAATAATCTTGAAATCATTAGCCACAGAAAGAAATTAGAATTCTACAGGTCCTTTTGCTGTTGTTAATGTAAATTGAAAAACAGAAAGAAAAGAATGTTTGAATGAGAAAATGTGCAGCACAACCAAAACAAATACCAGTCTGTGAGTGCTTGGCCTGATGGACTATGTCTATTTAAGAAAAGCTAACCTTCCCAGAACAAAGGATTTTAAATTAAATATGTTGCATTTCTCTCTAAATGTATTTTTTTAAAATACATTTAACAAATTGTTGTAAATTATAAGTCATTCCTTTCAGTAATAAAACGACATTTTAGGAAAAATCCCAAGGTGATGCAAAAAACCAAGGAACACCAATACACTGAACAATTCCTAGTTCCTTTTTTATGGGAGGAGACAGAAATGGCTGGTTTTCTTTACATGCTTTAATCAAGTCATTTAACATTACATTTTAAAAAGTATGGAGAAGGTTCAGCCCTCCCTAAGCAGCATGGCAAATGAGTGGATCTAACTGTGAACGCATTGCCTGGAGCAACAGATAACCCAAAGAGCAAGTTCAAGAAGCTGGTTTTATTCCACCCAGCAGGAAACCAGCTGAAAACTGTGCATTAGTCCTGCTACTGTATCTTGTGAGGCAGACCTAAACCCTTGTTTGATCGAGCTTCCACTGAACACTGCAAGAACTTTGTTATTTTCCATGGAAGTGAGTCTGAATTTCATGGCACAGCTTCCTCCTGTCACACAAGCACATTTACTGTCACCCACCCCCCCCCAAGAAATTCTATAAAAGTTGCTAAAGAAATTATGCTACTTCATGCAGCTTTGTCCTTTGGGCTAGGACCCTGACATAGGCTGGGGTACTTTCACAATCTAACATTCTTACTTGCTGTGGTAAATCTCAGGAGTTTTGTCAGGTATTACTCTAGGAATCCACTAATTCCACCAGACCAATTTTTCCCCCTTAAAACAATCAGGTTATAGTTGACAATCAGATATAGAAGGGCAATTGTATTTGAGAGATTAAAATGATTCAGTTGATGATTAAATAAGGTGCAGTCACAGGGCTGCACTGTGCAGCTGAGCACAGAGCTGAGTGTCCCTGGCACAAGCTTTGTGCTCTCCACTTCTGTCCGTGCTCAGCTGTTGCCACAAGGAGACCCAGGCTGGGGAGGGAACAGCTTGCTAGCCAGGAAGAAACACTCCAGACAAGCTAGAAATTGGCTCATTCTGCTCTTGAACTATTTATTTAACTTACTCGCCTCATTTATTCAGTCTCCAATAATTAGTTAAGGTATTTTTACAAAAGTGTATGGTTCAGTGACTCAACTGTGATAGTTCATGTACAAAGAAATTACTCTTCCACTCCCCCTATTAAATTGTCATAACCTTGCTGCCAGAGATGAATCCAGAAAATTCATGTTTTCATTCCAGGTCTAAAGCAATTTCCATTTCCAGGGACATTCTGCTACAGGAGGCCTCTTCTTTGGGGCTACCAAGCTTCACATGGGAATATTTGCAACGCAGGTCAAGCATCAGGGAAACATATTGACCTTCTTGTGCGCTGATTTACATGACATGTTTTCCCCACTAACCCTGAATTATTCCTTTAACTCTAGAAAGAGAATGTCTTGGATCACAGTCAGTCTTAGCAGTACTTGAGAAGTAAAATGTCTGGGGTAATTTAACCACGTTTGCTGTCACAGACTCTACCTATTATTTAACTACTAGTGGTTAGCAAAAATGGGGTTCGTCTAATTCAACTGTAAAATGAGACAACTCTATTCTCTAAATTTAATTTCTTTGATCCTTTATAGGCACCTATAGAAGAGGTTTCCCCCTTTCTGGGATCACAGTGCCATCTGTCCCTTCAGATGCAGATTTAACTGCCTGAGCACCGTCTATTTGCCCTGCTGGATTGAAACAGCACTCCCCGTTTTTCCACTCTCAGGACCCTTCCTGCACTTTCCACAGCAGAATCCAACTCCCGGCTGCTGCCCTGGTCCAAAACCCGCCTCAGCAGCACGGTCATTGGTTTGCATCTTTTCAGTATAGCCAGAGCAGCACCGTGATGGCTTGGCCCATGTACTGACTATTTATATTTAAATATAAGAAATTAATGCCACATTGAATTAATCCCATGCAGCTTGTGAACTGCTGTTGTAAAACGGGAATGCCCTTACAATCTCTCACAGTCTGAGAGTAAACTCTGTGGAAACTGTGCGTAAATCCGCACCGTGCAAAGCCAAACGCAGGCGTGCGGTGACTACCGAAACCCACGGCCCCGCTCGGCCACCGGGACCCCGCGGGACCCCCGAACCGCGGCACGGCCGCGACACCCGCACGGACCGAACGGAACTCCCGTGGGAGGCGGCCCCGGCCCGGCCCCCGCCCCGCACACCCGGCCCCGCTCCCCGCCCCGCACACCCGGCCCCGATCCCCGCCCCGCTCCCCGCCCCGCACACCCGGCCGGCCCCGCCGCTGCTCCTGCCCCGCCGGTCCCCCCCGCTCCCGTGGCTCGGGAAGATGGCGCTGCGCGTCCAGGTCGGTGCGCCCGGCGGGGCCGGCGGGACCTCGCCCGGTCTTCGGAGCGCGCCGGGCTGTGCGGGGCCGGGGCCGGGGCCGGGGCCGCCGAGGGGCTGCCCTGGGGGGCGGGCGGAGGCTGCTGAGGGGGGCGGTGGAGCCCTCAGGCGGTGCGGGGGGCTGCGGCTCTCTGGCCGTGGGATGCGGAGCGCCGGGAGCGATTGGTGCCCGGGGCCGCCCTGCCCGCGGAGCCGCGGCCGTCCCGGCTGGGCTGTGGGCGGGCGGGGGCAGCGGGACACCCGTGCGGGGCCGGCACGGGCGGGTCGGTGATGCCATCGCTCCCCGGGAGCCGCTCTGGGGTGCGGCGGCTCCGCCGCAGCAGCCGCCCCTGCTCCCCGGTGCCGGCGCGCTCCGAAAGCGGTGTTGGGCTCCTGCGCCGCATCCTCGCCGACATCCAGAGGCAGCCGCGCTCCGGGACGAACATCGGCCACTGAAACTGCCCTCAAGAAAGGGAGGAAGGAAAGGGAAGGCGGGAGACACTTACTGCGGTGTCAGGCGTGTGCCCGGCATCACTGCACTGGTGGCAGCAGGCTCTGGCACTGTTAGAGAGGCCATTTCAGGCGTTTATTTAAATACTTGGGTACCAGGCACGGCACAGAAAAGGACCACTAAAATATCCTTTTGTTTTGTTTTGGTTTTTAATTTTCTTTTTTAAACTGTGGCTGTTCTGTTATGCGCATCACGTTGCTCTTGCATAGACCTGGTGGAACTCTTTCTTCCTAGAGTGTTTTCAGTCAGCAAGTGCTGCTTACAAACAAAACGTCCAGGAGAATTTGTTAGCGTCAGCAAAAGTCCGATTAGGAGCCTACCTGGTTTCCTGCCGGTTTGCTTGGCTCCTGGGCTGCCTGGGGCTCTGGCCCCCAGCATTTCTGGCCTTTGGTTCTTTCAGAGGAGAGTTGCCAGGGACTTCAGGGAGCTGGAGAGGTGGGACTAGAAGTACCCAGAGAACTTTATTCAGCATATTCATGAGTGTTACAGTAAGGTGACAAAATCTAACTTTTTTATTAGGATGTGAAGCTGTTTCTTGGAAAAAGTTCCAGTTCTTTGTGATCAAAAATACCACTTCTTATTCAGGTTTATTTCTACTCCCATCTCACTTAAAGCAGCCCGCATCTGATAGCTTGATTGTCTCCAATGATGGTTGTTTTCTCAAGGAATCACCTTTCAGCTGTAGATCAGGCTTTGAGAAAGTGAGGTATCTGAAGGCATCAGTCTCACGTCATGTCTCATATTAAAGAAGGTATTGTGACAGTCTCGTGTTTCCTTAGAGAAAATACCTATGTAATCTAGAGAGAGCTCGTTTTTGACTTCTCATTGTTTTCTCTGATTATTTTTTTCTGAATAAAGTTCAATAATACCTCTGTTGCTCAGCTGGGTTGCCATCACACACAAGATGGTTGTATTTGCTGATTTCAAGTTGTATTTTTTGGAGGTTTGCTATTAGAATCAAGGAAAAGCAGCACATTTCTTCAGTATTATGCCTAAAATGTAACCCAGAGAACATCTAACAAGCAGTCTGAGAATCCTGAGCACTTTCTGGCCATGCCTCCAGCCTGTCAATAAGAAGCTTTTTCATAACATCCTCCCAAGAACAAATACATCCAAATAAAGTATCTCAAAGGTCTGCACATCATCAGTCTCAATATCCAATAAACCAGCTCTTCTTTGAATGTCATTGTCTCATTTTTGTTCAGGCCTTACTTTTTTTATCTGTCCTTCATAGTTCTAACTTGTCAACAAGAAGGGATCCTTACCCTCGATTTCTACATTTTGGTGTAACCTTGACATATTAACACTGTGCATTAAAGCGCTTATGTTCCTGAAATCCGCTGTCAATTCTTTGTGTATAAATGATTTTGTTTAGCAAGCTTATAAATGATTTGCTGTTTTAATGTCAGTTATCATACAATGATTTCGACCTTGCTGATTGGGCTGAAAGTGCAGTTTTATTCTGTACTTTCTCAAACTTGTTGCCAAATTTGTCCTGACTTGAAAGTCAAATTTCTAATCAAATATAAGAGGGTTTTTTGCTGGCTCTGACATGATCATTTGGTTTATGCTTCTTAGTTTGTATTGGGCTTGTTCCATCATGGAACGATGCATTGTAGTTATGTCTGAAGACTCATCTTTGCTAGATGTCCTTATTCACAAGTTTTACCCCAGTTATGTGAGGCTTATGTTGTATTTTCCCTAATGTATATGCTTGCATTTTATGAGCTTTAACTGGTATGGATCTTATTTCATTTAAAATTGCATTACTGGCATTGTTGCCTTATTTTTCCTTTACTCTCTCTCAGTGTAGGAGAGGGAAAAACAAAAGCAAAAGAGGTCTCTGTTGAGCTCAGCCTTTGAGGTACTCGATCTGTTCCCTCCAGGAGCAAATGAATGTACTGTTTCTTAAAACTTCCCCAAAGGAACAAGTACACGGCTACTTTTTGACTGAAAATCAGAGACTCCTAAAATACCATCATTACTGAAACACAGAAGGTGCAGATCAAATCCAGAGACTCCTGTGCACAACAAAAATGGGGGAAAGACCATGATCTTTTTTTGATGTCTCAAAACCAAATGTATTTTGGTTGCCAGAAGACACTGTCTTGGAATTTTAAAAGACGTCTGAGCTACAGTTATCTGTGAGGTGGATTGTGCTGCAATCCAGTCTTTTATTTAAAGTGCAAAACGTATGTTTGGAAGGGCTGGTGAGCAGGATTTTGACTCAAACTTCTAAATGAAACTGGTGGAATACTGTGTGTTCTCTTTTCTTTTTAGGCCACACTCAAATCATGAAGCACTTGCCAGGTACCTTCTAATGACGTGGCCACTTTAGGAGAGTTACACGGGCTTTGGGGACCTGATGGATGCTAAAACTTCTGTTTGTGTAATGGTTCCTAAACATACTCAAAGGGTTCACCTCTCTTGTGAGACAGTGACTCATAGATACAAATCATATTCCTCACACAGGAGGGAGAGGTTTCATACACACACACCTCTACCAAAGAGAACTTTTTCAGCTCCTAAGCAGAGAGGAGTTTTAGCTCTTCTCCTGCTACTACAGCTTCTAAATTGCCCCATTTTTCGGTGATATTTGCATCAACAGATGCATACAAAGCTAATTTTTTCTGGATGTGGTAATTTGATGAGTTTTAGTGGGTTTAAAATTAAATTTGCCAGAAGTTTTCCAAGTGGCATAGCTCAAACTTGACAATTTTCCAGCGTTTCATCTCTCTTTGGGCATCCCATCTGAAGGCTCAGAACAACAGATGGATTGAACCATAGTAAAAAATACTTTGGTAGCTGAGAGAAGAAATGGCAGTTTGATTTCCAGCTTGTCACAGAAAACCTCCTATTTTTTTTTTTTGTAATTTAATTGTGAAACAAGTGGAAAGCTGAGCACAGGTAACAGTTCACGTTTCTGCTATAGTATCTAAAATTATAAACAAAGGAATCTTAATGTGACTGAAAAGTCTTTGTGGAAGTTTCAGTCGTGTTGTTCCCTCAAGAGAGTCTGGCAGAAGTTGAAGTGCTCTGTAACCACCTGTCTGCAGGAACTGATCCAGCCCAGCAAACACAAGCTGAGAAGGTCCTGCCAGGGTTTATCAATAGCCCTGAATGTCTCAACCAGTGGCAGCTGCTGTGGGAACAAGGAGTGGTAAATGGGAGGTGTGTTGTCCATAGAGGTAATTCTGCTCGTAGAAGCTCACGTAGATTTCTCAGTCATGGGCCACTACTAGGGCAGGACAATAAGGCCAAATGACAATAAAAGGCAAAATGCTTTTCTCTTTTTTTACCTGAATGATTCTAGAATTTTTTTTCATTTGGAGCTGGTCTTTGTGGAAGTGACTACACCCTGCACCAGAGAGGTCAGGCACAAAAGGGGAAAGGATCTCAGCTTTCAGTACTTTCAGAAGGGTTGTAATCAGAGGTTGTGTCATCTGTAGAGCAGTGTTGGGACACAGTGTGGTATAATCTGCTGGTTCTCATTTTGTTCTGGTTTCTAGCTATGAAACAGGTATCATTTCATCAAAAGGGATGGAACTTACAGGTCTCAGCTTTTTTATCACTGTTTTGTAATTTATGTTTAGTTACAATGAAACAAAGGTAGCACTAAAATACACCTTTTATAAAGTTTTGGTACACTTTAAAAAAAATGATTTATTTATTATTTATCATTTATCATGCCTGCCTGAGCTTGTCAGCACTTGTCCCCACTGCCTGTTGAACAAAGAATTGACATTTGTGAGTAATGTTTGTTGTTAAAATGATTATATATGAGTTGGAGCTGAAACTCCATGTAAGCACGGTAACCATTGAGTGGATAGTCTGGTTGTTCCTTCAATTGTACTCTCCATTCACCAAGCCTGGTTTTCATAAGGTGTTTGTTTTGTTTTGTTTTGTTTTGTTTTCATTGTGTGAGAGTGAACATAAAGGTGATTGTGAGATCTTCCATCATTTCTCTGCAGTTAACTCACAAATAACATTTCGTATTTTCAAAATTAAATGTTTGCTCAGATTACTTAATATTTAAAAAAAAAAACACTCATTTTTTCAAAGTAGACTTTGTATTTATCCCATAAGATGCTAAAGAGATTCAGCTCATGTTTATAAAGGATAAAAGTTGCAGATATTTCTGATACACCTGCTAATCCCTCACGTCACGTTGCTCATGTTCAGCTTTTAATATTTGTAAAAGTCGTGCCAGGGCAGCCTACACAGTTTTCCTTAGTTTTTAGAATCTATGTTAAAGCCATTGCTATATCCAAAAAGAATGAGCAAGTATGTGTTAGGTCTTTAATAGTGGAAAGACCTTGCCTGAGAAACTTATGATTCAGTTTGGGCTTTTAGAAAATCTGCACTGTTGTGTCGCATCTGTGGACAGCAGTACCCTGAAACAGGGCTGAGAACCTGCTGCTTCTGATAAAAGTTTTTAGTGTTCTTTTAGGTAAAAATTCACTTTAATAAACTTGAATTTTATACATTTCAACAGCTTTTGAAACAGCTTAACTCCCTTTTGGTTAGAGCAGAGTTCCCACAACTGCAGTGTGCGTTTCCCATTCCATGGGATGTTCTAGATTGAACTGAGAACATTCAGTAAGGACACTTGTCTGTGAAAACTTGTATTTTGAGTTGGCTGTGAGAGCTGTTGTTATGTATTGAAATAATCAGTGCCCAGTGTATGGGACTGTAATGAATAATTAGTGTTTTACCTGCCAGTGTTGTCTGAATTAAAAAACTGTTGTCATGTGTCCTAGAATAATGATCATGTACGTAATGTACTTTGTGTTACTAAATGTTCAGCTGGATTTAATGATTTAACAGAGCTTACAGATATTGTACTAACTATAAGAATTCTTTTTTTTTTTTTTAATCCATGTCCTAAGTTTCTATTAGAATTATTTGGCTCATTTTCTTTACAGAAGACTTGCATTGCTGATTTTAAAATGCTTTGTTACAGGAAATTACATTCTGAGCTATGTAGCTCTTCAACCCAAATGGCTCCTTTTATCATCCAATCTCTTATTCAAATCATTGCTGAAGTTACAAAATTAGGATGGTTTGAAGATCAGCCTGTCTTCAGAGACATGTAAAAAAAATTTTGCAGGTAGGAAACAATTTTTTTACTTCTGCCATTTATTTTTTTTTGTTTGGACTCTTCATTTATGTCACTTGGTTTGATGCTTGGATGGCAGAAGTGTAAAGAGCATTGCTTAAAGCAGAAGATCGCCCTGCAGTGAAGAACCAGGGTGGGGTTGGCGCCTTTGGGGAGTTTGATGCCTCATGGTATTTGTGGTGCTGTGGTGTCTTTTTCTTAGTTTTCTTTTTCTAAAGCATTCTTTTGTAGGGTGGTTGTAAAATAGCAGCCCCTGTTGTCAGGCCATTCTGTTTAATGCCTTCATTTTTTTCAGCTGCTGTGGAGATGCATTTCTGATCCATGTCTGTGTGAACATTAAGCCCAGAACTTCTGCTGACAAAAGTAAATGGGAAAATTTAAGCTATTTGGCAATTTTCCTTCCAGGATCACCCATTATCCACGTATTTGGTGGTGATCCTGGCAATTCAGCAAGAAAACACAAAGTTAACAGTTTTTGTTTCTTGCTAATGAGTTTCTCCTTTGCTTTTCAGTCTTACTTTGTTTATAATACTGTTTGAGCTAATGTACTTTTTGAGTTACTTTGGGAATGCCTAATAAAAGATAACTTGCAATAATCTGTTTATTAAAAACAAACTCAAGTATACTTCTCTACCATTTTGCAGTTATTTTTATGAATATACTGTAATTGGAATTTGCATTTATTATTAAAATGATTGCAGTGTGACTCTTCAGTGTGCAGCTCATTAAAAACAGAGATTTAAATACAAAATTTAGCTTCTTAGGAGATTTCTTTAGTTAAATGAAGAATTTCTCTAGAAAAGAAAATTAAGCCATAGATCCAGTGAATTAAGTTTTATACAAAAAATGAAGAGATAATCCCTAAACAATATTAGATATGTTAATAATTAGCCTATGGTAGTTTCAAATACATATGCATTAGCATTCTGGATTGAGGTTCATCCAGTGTGAATCTGAGTGTGATTTAATATTGAAAAAGGGATTAGCAATTCTTTTCCTGGCTCCTCTGTAATTCATCACACAGCTTTTCACGTGTGTGAGAAAGGGGAGGTTGCATTTTCTATTTTTACCTGTTTGCATGATCTGTGGACTATTTTAAGAATTGGAAAGTTGTGTCCCAATTACAGTGTGGGATGTTCAATCTCAATGAAGGCAGATAGATAGAGCAGATGTTACTTTTGCCTGAGAGCTCCCCTAAATTGTCTCCTCTGATTTGCTTTGGTGCAAGTGATGATGCAAAGCAGATGACAGTGAAAAGTCAGGCCCCTTGGTCAGTAGTCAGACGTTTCATTAGTTGACTGTCAGGTGATCTTCAGAGTTGTACAAATGAGTGTAACTGTGACAAAGAGCAGGAACATTTTGACAAGGATGACGTGACATCTTGGACAGCAGGAGCTGAGGCTGCGAACTGCAGCTGTGAAAGTCCCCTGACTCAATGGCAAGGCCTCGTTGCAGTTGATTTTAGTAGTAGTTAACGAAGTAGACTTAATTTTTCTATCAATCCTTTGTGGTAGCTCAGGGAAGACAGATTTTACTAAATAATTGCACAATTCTGCATTGTATCTAAATTTTGAAACATTCCAAGGATCTTAAATCCTGATGATCAGATTATACCCTCAGATGGAGATCCTGAACATTTCCTGCCTCGCTTTTTAGACACAAGTTCTCAGAGATGAAATGTATCAGTCACTTCCAACCAATGCATTGCATACTACACCGTAGAGGGAAGAGAATTAATTTTCTGTCAGGTAGCATTGCAAAACTTTGTTTTTTCTGAGAGTGCTCTGTGATCTTTTTTACCCATATGTGGCTTAATTTTATCTAAAGGTTTAAATTTCATGCAGCTTGCCTTACAAGTGCTAGAATACTGAACTTGTAGTGGTGAAATTCTAGATTGCAGTTACTTGGAGTCTCTTTTCAGATGGGGTTTTGTTATCAGACAATTCTTAGAATTTATGATGAGGGTTTTTTTTCAGAGATAATTAGGAAGTTTGAAGGTCTAGTTCCATTAACGCTGATGAAATTTGGTGTGAGAGCCTTCTAAATGGCTTGGGATATCTCAGCCTAACAATTCCTCTTGATTCTAGAAATGTTGAAAAATACTAAGTGCAATCTTATTTTAATACTGCTGGAAAATGGTACCTACAAGTGCTGACATTTGAGCAATCCTGTCTTTTTTTCCCTGTAGGGCACTGTGGACCACAATACAACAGGAGTAATGCTCCTCTCAGAACTGAGTCAGGAAATGAGTCTAGAACCCAAAGCATGGGTTTGTTTTTTTTCCTTCTGCAAGTGACGCTGGTAAAGCCATGGATGTTTCAGTCCTTCATAAAGATGGTTTGAGAAATATTTCTTAGACATCAAGGGAATAAAACACCTTCCTCACCCCACTAAAATACATAGAGGCACAAGAAATTCTTAGTACAGGGATTCTACAACTACCAGATACATGTTTCCCTCATCACAGTCACCAGAACTAGTAAAGCAAAGTCAACTTTTTCAGTTGTATTTCTGCTAATGATTTTCTTTGCTCACATCTTAACCTGAGGAAGTGCCTCAAACCTGTCCATCCAGAGAGAGGAGCAAACTTGAAGGGGAAAAAAGGAGGTGTGTCAGGAGATGTGTCATGAGACCAGCAGTTAGTGCTGGACCATCATTTTAATTTCTAGCGTCAAATAATTAACCTACCAGCTATCCTCTTCATCTAGTTTGACCAAGGAAGGGAGCATTGTTTATTCTGTCCTTACTTTTCTCAGGTTGATTATTCAAGTCCTTCAGTGAAACATTGTTAAATAGCTGCCTCATTCTGGGACACCTCCCTGAAGGACATACTGATGCTTGTGTGCTCTCTTTTGAAGGAGGTGAGGCTTTTTATAACTGAACCTAAATTGTTAACATCGTTGTTATCCCTTAATATTTTCTGGCTTGATGAATTCTGTGCTTGAATGGATTACATGACACCCAATTAAGCCCAAGTGACCAAAAAAGATTCAAAGACAAAAATTCCCATCTTCTTCCTTCCATGTGTCTCTTGCTGTCTCTCAGTCTCTCTGTGCTGTCTCTCTGTTTTTATATCTTTCCATAAAGGTGCAACTATCTTAATTCTGGGCTTGTCTTCTTTCTATGTTTTGCTGGGTCCTACTGTCTCAGTATTTGCTAAAAGAATTAATTCCTTGAACTAGAAGCAACCAAAAAGAAAGACAAATTCCTGGGGTAAGGCAGCGCAGTCAAATCAGGCCAAGATGTTATTCTCCTTCACCAGTTCCCTCATCCTCTCTAAAACATTTTGGGGTAACTGAAGCCTCTCAGGAGCCTGGACAGGAGGTGGTGAAGAGCAGCATGCTGTCAGCTGTGTCTCTGAGCTGAGATCAGAGCTGGAATGATTCTGTGCTGATCCAAACCTTCCATGGCAGTGCAAGTGGCACCATGAGGTACCATTCTACTTCTCTTAAGTCCACGGATCTCTGCTCTTGAGAGCAACTTATTTTTTGAATGTTACATGATTTCTATTCTTTGAATTACTCGGGAGTGCTTGTTTATTCTGTTTTTTTTTCTGAAAATCAAATTAATTAGGTATTGAAATTTGGACACAGGTGTTTAGGCTAGAATTTAAACACAGGAGCCATCACAGTGGGTCAGTAGATAAAGGCAGTGATTTCTTTTTGGTCCAAGGTGGAATTCTGAAGGTTGAGATACGTGATTGTGGTACTGCTGTGAAAAATGAGATCAACTGTGTTAGCTTAAACTTCTTTCACAGCATGTTTTTGGTGTAAGTAGCATGTTTTACCCCACATTTGCCGTGAGTTTAAGGGACACGTGGTCAGCTACCAGCGCTCAGGTGACAGGCAGTGAATTTTTTTGGTACAGAATTAATTGTTACAGAAATAATAATGTGTGAGCCCTCATCTCTCAAGAGGCAGTGCCCTACTACTCTATGCAGGATGCTTTCAATCAGTGTTAGAACTGCATGTTAATGGAGAAATCATATGTGATGTAAAAGAAGAATTGGATACTTTTGAACAGTCTTTTTAGATGAAGTAAATCCCTTTACACATTAAAGCATTAAATGGATGTGTGGCAACCCTGTAGCCACTTACCAGCTTTCTTCAAGTTCATCCGGTCTGCAGGTGCTTGAATCTCTTATATGTTGAAAAGTTTGTCTGAGTGACCTCACAGGGATTTCCAGGCAGAAATATAAAGAAATTATAATTGCTGTTTTTATAATGCCAACTTTAGTATAGGAAGCTGGTTTTGGAAATATTTCAGTGTCTGTGTTACACTCAATTTCAAAGGTGGAATCACAAAAATTATTCCAAGAGTTTAAAGGGGTTAGAGAGGACTGCTGGCAGAACAGGTGGTTCTTGTACAAGACATGCAGAAATTCAAATTTCAAAGCTGAATTCATAGTTTAGTGTCAATTCTAACATGATGGAACAGTTGTTACCAGGTTAATGAGGCATCTAATGACATACAGTTGATATGAATTTCTATCATCTGAATAAAAAAAGTTGTTGTTAATAAACTTGAGATGTGACTTTGAATCTAAATAAGGAGCAGATGAACTAGAGACAGTTGTTGCATTTGCATTTAGTTTATTTCTTTTCTAGATGAAATTATGCCACTTTTCCCTCTAATGTTCACAAACTGTGTCAGTGAATAATGATTAATGTTTTCAGTGTCATTATACTGTAATCTTGAGGTAGTAATTTCTTTCAAGAGAAATGTTATTTAAATTGCTCTTGCTACAGAAATGGATCAATAAAATGTTCTTACTAACAGGATTTAGAGTATATACTTATGGACAGGTTGCTTTGCTTGAAAATTACCTTTTCCTTCTGACACCACGGGGGTTATAAAGCAGCAGAGCCCCTGACAGCTCTATTTATGCAGGTGTACATTTGTACAGAGCTGTATTCTGATTACAGACTGCCCAGTTCATTGTTTTTTTTAAAGCCAGGTCTTCCTAGACTTCCAAAGGAGCTGTGTGACTCTGAAACTTCAGCAGCCTGGGTGTCACACTAGTTGAAAAATAACCAGTTGTTGAGGTACTTTTTACCCCTATGATGTACAGGACACGGAGGTTCAGCACTCCATGGATGCACACAGATGTCCAGGACTCCACGCTGGTCTGGAGGAACTGAAAACAGTGAAACCCTGCAGTTTGCAGTGAAAGTTAGCACTGTTTTACCAAACAGTGCCGGTGACGTGCTGAGTTTTACCTAGATGTATTTTATGCAAAGGGATTATTTCACCAGGCTTTTAAAAATTATTTATAAGCCTGTGAGCTTCAGCTTGACATGGAAGATGTCTCTGAGGTGGTAATAATGATTTTCCTCTTGCCTTTAAGGAAATGCTCCATCTTTTATTGTTGAAGGATTTATTTTTCTCTCAGTATGTGTTCTCTTGCTCTGCACTTTGCAGCTTTATATCCAAACATTTTCCTGTTCACAATTATTTTTAAAGCATGTTCTGTGCAGGTGACTTAACGAGATTTCTTTTCTCCTTAGCTCTTGGCAAAACCTTTAACCCTTCAGAATCAACAGCAGCAAAGCCTGGCATTGCAACTTTTGAAGCTTATACTAAACTGTCCTCATTTTGACTTCCTTGGAAATTCAGCTGATGAACTATGCACTGGGCAGACTCCAACAAACTGCAAAACAAGTAAGAAAGAATCATTACTGTTTGTAATATGAGGTCTGTAGCCAGTGGATTGTGCAACTTATTTTGCCCTGATACTTGCAATTACAAAATAGCTTCTAATGTGGAGTAGAGTTTGCTGCTGGGGAGTTATTGGTAAACATTTTCTGCTGTTTCTCTCTCACTTTTCCTTTTCTTATTTTGGCAGAATAAATGTATTCTATAACAGATATTCCTGGTAAATCAAATTATTTTGTTTAGACACTGAACACTGTTCTCATTCCTGGCATGTGAAGAGGTTCATTGTATTTGTACCTTGAAGAGGTGCAGTATTTGTAGCGTGTCTGTTTTCTCTTCTCTTCTTGAGGAGAAAACTGTGAATTTTTTTACTGTGCTTGTTTGCTCTAGTATGTGAGCTTGTTAATGAAGGTATCTTGATTCTTGGGCTGTAGAGGTTTGAATTCCTGAGCTTGTACCCCACCCCTTGGACACGCAGGCACCCCAGATAACAAAAGCTTACATCACTTCTAGACTGGAATGTGTTCCTCAAGTTGTAAGGAAAAATTGTAATTGCAACTTTCAAGCTGTAATATGGAGTGTTTATTTTTCTGATTTGTTGGCATATTATATTTTGGTATAATCTGAGTATGCTGGTTCTGATGATCGTGGTGATTTGTTTAGACTGTCTTAATGGGCTGATAACATTTTATTCCTTTTGCTTATTAAATTTAGGCCAAAATCAAATGTAAATTCTAGCTTTTTTTCCTTTCATGGACCTTTGTTGACTTCCTAACGCTTCAAAATCATGAACTTTCTATCACTGTCTCAGGAACGGGAATCACTACTACGTAGGGGGGCTTCCAGTGATCCAGGGCTAGGACAGGGAAGGACAAGCAGCTGATTGCAGGTGCTGTCAGTTTTCCTGGGCCTTCTCTCAAACAGCTATGCTTCTTTTGACAGCTTTAGGTTATTTTCTCTGTCCAGCTTTTCTGTAAAGGAATCTCAGGGTTGAAACTCTACGTCTTGGCTTTTTTCCTTCTGAGTAGGACTCAGTAGGGCTGATCCTCTGGGTCAAACCATCTGGCTTGAGCTGCTCCAATGAAATGTGCTATTTGCCTTCATCAGCATCACAATCAGCACTGAAAATTCTTTGGCACTGATGAGAGACTATTCTTGATGTCCCTGTTACATAGTGGAGGAGTAAAGCTTCTAACCTGTGTAAACAGCTAACAGGGAGAAGATGAGGAAGGTACTGACCTTCTCTTCTACCAGTTTGTATAATTCTAAAGTAATCTTGATAGTGCTGTTTCCATGTATCCCTCCCTGTCTCCAAGTGATTTGTATTCCACTCTTGTGTCGTCCTACTCTCTTACATGATGGAGATCCTTAGTTGTGGCATTTCTGTAGACAGAAGTATCAGATGTAGACTTTATTATCAAATGTCCAGGCCATTCCTGAGAAAGATGGGTTGTCTGGGAGCTGATTTCATAAGACTTCTTTCATTTGCTCCAAGGAGATTGATACATTCACCAACAACTCCTGTTTTCTGGAGTAACCATGTTTCTTAAAAACCAGGGTAGTTGATAACATCACCCTCCATCCTGGAGCCATCCATCAAGTTCTTCACACAGAGAAAAAGGTAGCTTGGAGTAATGGAAGGAAAGTCACTTTTGCCCTTTTAGGGGGTTTAAATAGTTATTCTCCCTTTTTAGTAAGGGTGAGTGAAGAACTAGTGATTCTTCTACAAGAGGATGCTTCTCTACAAAGTAGAAGGAGATCTTTTATTTCAAATATTTGTAGATACCTGAGAAGAGGTCTGTTTCAGCCTATCTAGAACTTTATGATTTTCAGGTGCTGTGAATCTTTCAAAGTTTGGATATTACTCCTATTGGATTTCACTTTTTGTCTGTAGATTGTTTGTTGTCTGTGCAGCAAAACATAACCTGATGAATAAACCTTTCCTTTTGTGATTTGTGTAAGGAGTATAGATGCATTTTATGGCAAGAGCTATTGGTTTCATAGTTACTGGCATTCCATAGGCACTCAGCTGGTTTACAGCAAAATAAAAGAAGGCTTATAAAGCAGTTGCATGGAATTTTACTAAAGCTTGCTTGTTGCCTTTGGTACGATGGTCTTGTGCTTAAATTGATAAATATGCAAAGTCCAGTTCAACTAAACAGTCCCTTCTTTCCTCCCATCATCCTCTGAGAAAGATGCTGCTTATTAGCAGTCTAATCAGGCACAGTGGACCTTGGTAATTCAGGTTTTACATTTCTGAATTCACAATGTCAACCTCATCTCCTCTTTTCTCTTTAAAATGTGTGTTAAGAGGAAGGCTCAGGTAGAATGCTGCTCTGTGTTTGTTGGATGTGTATGGGTATGTATGTCAATAGAATGAGGTCTGTGTGTGTTGTGCTCACCAGCTGCAGTGAGATCAGCATTTCAGTGACACTGGGACAAGATCTGGGCGGGAAAACAGCCTTGAAACAATGCTGGCTACACGGCTACTTGTTCTCTCTGTTCCAGAGGTGGCTTAGCAGATCCACTGGATGGCACAGCTACGGATTTCCAACAGCAGGAGCAACTCTGCACAGTTAGCAGGTGTGAACACCCAAAGACCTGTACACTTCTTTTACAGTTGTTTGACCAAAATGCACAAAACTACCAAAAACTATTGCACCCTCCTAGTAGGAATCCATTAGAAATCACAGTTCAGGAAGGTGAGTATTTAATTTAGTTTTTAGACTCTTTTATGTGTCAGTAACCATATACTTGCATATGAAAAAGAGTTGTGATTTTATGGCAGATATAACTAGGCCTTTTCTCAAGCAGGCTTTAATGATCCAAATCACCTTGTACAACATTTTCACTTGTTGTCTTTGTATTAAACAGGGTACATTGGCACTGATGTGTTTGTTTTAACATCTTGTTACATCTTTACAATATAGGCATGAGAGCCGTAAAAACTTTTTAATTGCGGAAAATCAACATTTTCATGCCTCAGGTGCCCTCAAGGGAACCAGGTGGAACTTGATGAACATTTTTTGAATGAAAATGTTAGCTTTATTCCTTTTGCATTTACCTGTCTGTAAAAATTGGTGCAACATTAAAAACACTAATTTATTTTATACCTCTCTAATAAGATGAATTACCTAGTTTTCAAGAAACTGAAATTATTTATTGCAATGTAAGTGGTAGAAATATACATTTTCATATGGTTTTCATATACCTATGTCCATCCCCTCTCATTAACATTGTCTTTATAAATACTGGCTCTTTCTAATACAGTTATCCTGCATCTTAACATGGAGAAAGTGTATTGTTTTGAAAAGGGGAAATGGGTTAGTGCATAATATACAATATGCAGCTGTTTCTTTAGGTACTCTTAAATGTTTGTGATTTATTTTGCTGTTCTTTTTTAGAGTTTGAATATGCTGATTTTCTACTGTACACCAGCTGTTTCATCATCAATGTATAAAAGACATCCTACTCGCCATTTTATTGGTTCCACTTTTTTTCCAGTGCATCTATTGGCTTCCATTTGGGAGACTTTTGGTTGATGACTTGGTGTCATTGAGTGGTTGCAGCCTGGATTTCCACTGCACTCCCCAGTCGTGGGGGGCTCAGGGGAACCCACCAGTCCGTGTCAGTGCTCTGAGCATTGCTGTGACCTGTTAGAAAATACTCAGTGTGGTTTAAAATGTTGTTGCATTTCTACAAGCTAAACATTTGCTTTCGTGTTGAACAACTGTTATATCCCCCTGATGTACATAGTTAAATTTACATGTTTAATGGCTTTTAATGTTACAAAGTAAGTCAGTGTAATATTAAGATCTCATTTTATTATACTGCCTTGCTCTCTGTGTCAATAGTGATGTGGCCATGGTTTACTAAAACAACAGCAGTGCTTAGTGATTACTTGTGATCTATGGTAATGACTGACTTCTTTGGGATTTTTGCTGTTACAAAAGATAATTGCAGGTTATTACAGCGATAATTATTTTCTAAAACAAAAGATGTCTGCCTCGGAAATTGCAAAAGCAAATGCACTGAAAATGTTCAATAGTGAAGGTGTGACAGAGGGAAAGAAGTTGTACCTGTTAATAGGTATTGTGCTAAGAGAGGAGGGTCACCATCAGAAGAATAATTGCTTAAAAATGAAACCCTGCAGTTTGTAAGAAGGAAAGCAGGATTTTATTTTAAAAAATAACTGTTGGCCACAGGGTTGGCTGTGCCCTCTGAACCAGCTGGCACCACCTCACAGCTGCTTTGTGATACCCTCTTCATTCTTTAGGAGCTATTAATGCTAAATTCATTTGAGCAGTGTCTGTTCTCTGAGATAGTTCAGCTCCTGGGTGATCTGCTGATGATGGTGCAATCTCCCCATGCCCTGAATGAAGAGCTGCTTGTGGTGCAACATGTGGGGTGTTTTTCCTTGGAAGTGTCCTGTGTGTCAAGGAGAACAGGTCTCAAAACTGGGAAATACGTTGGTTTTTGGGGAGCTGGTACTGCCCTTCCAGCTTGTTAGGAACGGCACAGGAACAATTTGAGAAGATATTTAGTGGTCTTCCTCATCTGCCTTGCTTTCTCTCAAAAGGCAGTGCTTGTGTTGGCTGTTACAGATCTCAGTCTGTATTACAGTTTTGTGTGGTATTTAAAAAAAAAAAGACTGAGATTAAAAGCAAACCTGAATGCTTTCTGTCCTTCTGCTGGAACCATCTGCATGTTATTCCACATGTTGTGTATATTTGTCTCTGCATCTTTTTAATGTATAGAACACACTGTGCTATTTACCTCCGACTAAAGCAGAATTAATTATGCTGTTTAGTCTGAGGGTACTGGAACCCCTCAGAACTGTTAATCATTCCTGGTTGAAAGAGATGGAATGAAAACCCTCTCTTTTGGGTTTTTCCAAATACAATAATGCAAAACATAAGGGAGATTGAGTGGAATTTAATGTTATGTAAATGTAGAGTGGTTTATCAGAGATTTAAAACAAATATGAAATAAAATCTCAAGACTTTAGGCAGCTAAAAGAGATTAAAATAACCCATGTTTTGCAACATGACCATTATTTTCCAGTAGAGAGAGGCCAAAAGAGTTCCTCTGAGTTCAGTGTTTGTAAACAGAAGAGTTCCATGTTTATAAAGGGAGATTTCAGTCTCTGAAAGTCAGTACAAAATACACCACATACACAAACTGGGTGAGTTATTTATAGAACCTTAGTTCTAAAGAAATCACAATCCTTTCATTGCACTTTAATGGAGAAGGACTTGGCCAGTGGATCCTGTAAGTGCTCTAGTGGAGACTGACAGCTAAATAATCTGGCAATGGGTAGGCATGAGGGCATAGTTTGCAATCGATGAGCTCTGCCTTTCAAACCCATTTAGGAGCAGTTCACAGAGACTGTCAAAACTATGTGCTAGTTCTCGGACTCTTTTGTTGAAGGATGTCTGATTCATGATATAAATATTTTCTTATGTGCGACTTACTTCAAATAGTAGCTTGAAATTACAAAGAATTCTTTATTTGAAGTAGAACTAAGAAACAAATAGATTGTGGGGAGTCTCAATTACTTCGTAATGCTGCGATAAGCAGATGGAACAGTCCCACTGTAGGTAAAATTGTTCCATGCCTGGAAGTAACTTGTGGCAGGCAAGTGAAGGTGCTGGATGAATTGCCTGTCATCCAGGCTGAGTTTGCCTAATTTGTATTTTAGGTTAATTGTTTGGTGTTTTATTTATAAGCATGTCCAAGTTAATAGGCTGTTCCGGTTTATATGTCAGTTGTGCTGAGAATTTTTTGATAGTTGGTTTGTCTAGGTGGGTTTTAGCTCGGGTGAAGGGGGGAAGCTGACTGTTCTCTTGATGGTTTGATATCATGTGGATCTGCTGATACCTCATGGGAGTGCATTTTCCTGCCATCAGGGCTTATCATCACCAGCTGCTCTTTCTGTTGAGGCTGCTGGCATGGCTGGTCCATTCTGTGTGGGAGCACAGTTAACACTCACTGGGACTGGTGGGCACGATGTTGGTAAGTAGGGCTTGTTTGAATTTGTGATTTATTTCTTTTTTTTAATGATGCGTGGTGTCAGCAGATATTTGGAATTTAAGTGTCTCGGTTTTTGTCCAGTTCTTGGATGGTGGGTGCTCAAGGGCTGTGCTGACTCTGTGGATTGGGACCATTCCACTGGCTTTGGTCTTTCCTGATTCATCATCCTGAGCAGTGGAGTCACCAAGGCTATCATTTCAAAATTGTTTCAGAGGAAGGGAAGGGGATTAAAGGCAGAGGTATCTCCTACTATCAGCAGTGTTTAGCCATGCCCATGTAGCTGCCTGGTTTCATTTATGTGTTACATAGGTGTAAGTTTTTGAACTTCTGAGTTTCTGCAGTACTTCTTTTGCATTAATTATTGTGGGTGAAGAAGCGCAGGGGAGCTTGAAGTGCAGGTTAAAAATTTAGACTAATTTCTAGACTAGAGCTTGGAACAAAAAAGAAGGCTCTAGATTTAGAAATGTGCATACCAGAGTCATCTTTCTGCAGTGAGCTGGGTATTGGGAATGACCAGTTTCTCGTGGCAAGCACTCTTTTAATCCTCACGCATGTTTGATCCTGTTCTTTACATCCACTACCTAATGCATGAAAAAGGACATGCAACTCAGAATTGGAGAAAAAGCTGTACATTTTCTCCTGTGTTTCTTGCCTTCCTAATCTACCCTGGGGCTCTGTGGTGTTAGCAATCTTCCACTGTGTTTTTATTAAAAGTGAAAGGTTTTAATATCCAGACTTACAGATGAAGTAGCTACTGACTTCTAATCCAGTGACTGTATATTTCAGAATTGACAAAAGGTGGGAATTAATTTTTTGAATTGCTAGGGAATTGGAATTTCAAGGAATAGACAGTGGAAGAACACTGAAAATTAAATAAAGGAGTATTCCTTTAAAAAAATAATTAAATTTTCTTAGCTGACAGAGACTGAAATTGATTCTTTGAAATCAGTCCTGATAATATGGAGATACGTACCAAGTAAAGATGTTTTAGGGGAGGCAGAAGTGGGAAGAAGTGATGCTCACAGTTCAACCTTCAAATAGTGCATATGTAAATTGTTTCTAAGTACAATAGATTCAGTTTTCAGGGAACCCAAACAGCTCTTATCCTGCACTTGCAGTTTTGGGCCCCATGCTTCTCAAATTTCTGTTTCTTTCATCGTGGAATGGATGGTCTAAGAAAAAAACACTTCAGCAAATTCACCACCGTGTAACACATGCATCTGAGAAAATGTCAAGTGACAAAGTAATTAGAAAAGCATTACGTTGATGTTTGTGTTCAATACTGGTCAATTAGCATAATTAACATCTAAACAAAACAATATCCTAGAAGAAACTTAAACTTGGGCAAACAAAAAATAGCTGATGGGTTCCTAAAGGAATTGGCTGTGACAACACAATTTTGCTTGAGATTTCTTCCTGAAGATATTTGTTTCTGTCACCAAGAGTTTTCCAGCTGACCTCTTCGATGGGTGCCCAGTTACCCCAACCCAGCAATGGAAAAGTAGAACTGGCAATTCTGTGGTTCTTGGATCAGTTCTGCGAAACAGATGAGGGAGACCACGTTCAGCACACCTCAGAGGTCAGTGCTGGCTGTGAGAAACAACTTTGAGCTAAAAAAGTCCTGTGCAGAAATCAACCTGCATGTATATCTTACACAAAAAAGCTCTTGAGCTCAGCTGGGGGCAGATTGACTGGATGGAGAGAGAGAACTACTTAATGTGGTGTTCATCTGATCAGGCCTCCTTCCATGTCTGCTGTGGGGTTTTGGCATGCCAGGAGTTAATATTTTAACAGCTGTGTTCATTAGACAATTTTCGGTTACTTTGCATTTCAATTTTTTATTTCAAACATTTAGCTGGTTTCTGCTATATTGTGTTATATTTCACAGCTGGGTACACAAGATTTATTCTTTTAATAGTTCTGTTCTTTTGACAGTTATTCATTTATGTGGTTTCCACTGTATTTCTCACATTATTTGGCTTTTCTGCATTTTAAATAGGGAAGAGGGAAAAGGAAGATGCATTTTTGAAGAAGCAGCAGTTAATTCACCTTAACTGTAGGGGACAGTCATAATATAGATGTTATAAAGAGAATGTCAGTAAGATGAGATCAATTGATCTTGAGAAAGAATTCTGCTGGAGCCTCAAGCAAATCTTTAGCAAGAATTTTGACAGTGACTGGAGTTTGCTTTTAGTTGGGTAGCACTCCTTCCTTGCTTTCTGGTGGACAATCCCATTCTCCAGAATTCTTTTACCCCTTCAGGTTTGAACTGTACTTCAACTTTATTAAATGCTTTCTCACTTAATATTAAAAATAAAGTTTTACACTGTACTGAATTACTTTTTCATTAAAGTAATGTGTTCCTTTCAATTGTCAAAACTGATTTGTTGTTTTTAAATAAGGTGGGCTGCTGTAAGGTTCAGGAACAGGAGGTACACAGTAAAAACGTACTCAGGCTCCAGGTATTTTCATGAGCAAAATTCCTACTGATGGCAACTCAAGGCCAATGTGGCTCTACAGTAGTTGTCATTGTGATCTGTAATTACTTTTTATTATTATATTATTATGTTTGTTATCTTATTCCTTTTTATATGACGTTATTTTTATTATACAATTATACTATTATTATTCTTTCCCCTTTATCCAATTCTGAGGGTTTCTGTTTCACCTTATATCCTGACTGATAGGAGATTGTATCCCCAGCTTTTTATCTCCATCCTTAGAGAAGCCAGAAGAAGCATTAGTGTGTGGATGAATCAGTAGGGAGAGGTCTGAAGTACACTATACTTAAATCACCTGGAGCTCCATCATTGGTAACCCAAAATGTCCAAGTTGAGCCTCTGCCAGCTGAGCAATGTGCTGCAATGACCATGAGCCTGGCTCTGCCAATTAACCTTGTGGGGAGGGTTAAATGGTTAATTATTGAGTAAAATGGTGGCTAATGTGTCCATTTGATTCACTGAAGAGCACTTTGAGCAGAAAGAATGGTTTTGTGCTGAAAGGACGTGAGGAAAACCTGCAGGATGAGTTGGAGAAAACGGTTTTGTGTTGGTTTATCGTTTTGGTTTTTTTGCCCCCACCCCAGTCCGTGGACATGAATCAAAGTGGTCATATGTCATATTTCATATATTGCCTTTGCTTATGGTATGTGCTCATGTGGAACCAGACTGGGACAGTGGGAGCTTTGCAAGGCTCTCATGGTGCATAACTGAGTGTCAAACTCCAGAGTTCATTGCAAATGCATTTTTGTAGTGATGTTTTATTGGGGTCTTTAATGGTTTGATTACATTATCTACCAGTATCACTTAGTTTGCAGTCAAATTACACTTTCTTTTTTTGTTTCGGTCTGATAGGCCTGATACAGCAGCCCCTCATTTGCATGGATAGGATCGAGAGCTTGGTATTTTACCAGCTCCCCTAACAAAAACTGTGTGTAAAAACATTTTTAATAAACTGAGCTGTTAGTGTACATTCTGCAGAGAGGAGAAAGGCAGAAGCAGCGCTGCTCTGGTTGCTGTGCCTCTCCTGCTGTAGCAGCTCTCATAGCAGCAGATGGCATGCTGCCCCCACGGTTGTAAATCCTCCCATACAGGGGCTGGCTGGCAGCTATCTACAAATATGCAATAAAAAGGCTCACACTTGGAAGCAGAAACATCAGGCATATATCAGATGACTAAGTTAATACACATTTGTATAAATATTCGGGATTGCTTGAATTGTTTTATTTACAGAATGGGTAATGGAAATTCTGCCTGCTTCAGCCATGTTGAGAGGATTTCTCTGCTCGTGTGCTTGCACACAGACAATGGTTAGAGAAGGGTGAGCAGTCTAATGAAAATGTAGAACAAGTCTATATAAATATAAAAATTTTTTATTGATTAACTCCTATTCTTAAGTGTGTGCATGTAATAAAAGCAAACTGATTACAGAAAAAGAGAACTGGCTAGGTAAATGAAAGCATCCTTATTAACCACCCCACAGGGGCTTGCTGTCTGAAGAGAGATAGCAAAACCTTGCAGATTTCTTCCACGATACTGTAATACACTTTTAGTGCCATAACATTTCCAGTACAAAAATAATGCATGAAGATACTGTCTTTTGGAACAGACAGACCCTTGAATGAAAAAATATATATATATATATATATATATATATACACACACATTAAATTTTTGTTGAATACTAGACTGTATTCTCAGCACTATTATTTGCCTATCAATCGACTGTTGGTACATATTTTGTTTTAATGGTGATATGACTTAGTTTTCATGGTGTCATTGTTTTGTGGCATGTTGCTGGTTGGGATGCTGGCGGGGTTGTAGGAATAAGTTGTCTGGGAAAGCCACAGGAGTGGCTTTCCTGGAGTTGTAGTCTCAGCTGCTGTTTGTGGCATTACTGTAGTGCCACTGCTGTGACTAGTGTAAAAGTGCACTGAAATCATCAAACACGTTATTTATTAGACAAAACATTGCTGGTTTGAGTGAGACTTTTCCTTTGCAATATTCTTAACATATCAAAACTATAAAAGTATTTATTTCCAAGTGACACTGGAGGAAATGACTACAAAGGACAGGATTTGAATTCAGAAAAGATCTTCACAAGCTGGAGAAATAACCTGAATGTTAAAAATGCTGGTGAAACACCATGCTTAGGAATGAAAATTCCCTCTTAGAACTGCCCCTGGGACATCTCTGGCCAGGCAGTGCTGTGGAGCGTGAGCAGGGGTAACTCAGTAGTATGGGTTGGTTAAGCACACAAGAAAAATACATCATCTTTGTGGCTGAAGGAGCAGGAATATCGTGCCAGGTGCCAGAATTTTTTTATTCCATTCTCAATATTTGGCTCTGATTGGGGTTCATCTGGAAGAATGTGTCGAGTTTTGGGCACCACACTTTGAGTAGACACTCAAACTGTAGTGGGCAAATGGGAGAGCAGGGGAGCACAAATGAGATGCAGAAGACGTTGCTTTAGAGTAGCTTAGGAAACAGAATACTGAAAAGGGACAAGAAGCAAGGATGTCAAGAGTTGTTTTAGAAAAGCTGGTGATCAGATGTTTTCAGTGCCCTTCAAGGGAAAGATGGGATGAAATTGGCTTAATCTGTAGCAAGGAGGAATTAGGGAGTGGTTTTTAACCATGCCAGTGAGGGGGTATCTGTGTGTGTTGCCCAAGGTGTGGGGGGGCTTTAGATTGATGTCCAGGTAGACTTCATCCTTGCATCCATAATGTCCAGGATAACACAGGAATCCTGCTGCCCTGATCTCCTGCTCCATAATCAGGCTGTTATAATTGGTCATGGCTGTTTGCTTTGGCTTAGCCAGTGAAAAGCACTGAATTTTTCTGTTATTTTGGGATTTTATTTTAGCCTGGCATGTTTCAAGTAACTCACTACATGCATTTTAAAAGGAAAAATAATGTGAGTACTAAGAGCAAAGAATTAGAAGAATTAATAAGAATTAGGGTGTCTTTGGAAAGGTAGAGCTGGCAGGGGAGTTTGACTCCTTTTCCAGCTCAAAATATAAGTTCATACCTCCTACCCATATTAAGGAAGATTTCTTTCTAGTTATCCAACCACATGTGGGATTTTCACTAGATAGCCTGCAGTACAGAGACACAGCCTGGTGACACCTCTGCCAAGTTGTGTAACTTCCCAGGGCAGAACAAAAAAGAGTTGGAGATGCTGAGAAGGTGAGATTCTTGTTTGTTGTGGGGCAGGGCAGAGTTGTCACTGAGCTAGGAGGTTCTTCACTGAGTTCCATGCAAGTTCTTACCTTTCAAGACTTGTTTTCTGGGACCTTTCCCTGCTTCCAAATACATCAGACCTGTCCCTGTTTGGCCCTGAGAGGTTGCCAGGGGTCAGTAAAACTAGTACTGGTCAGGTGAGTCTTGCAGATTAATGTATCCCAGGCATTCAAGAGAGCGATGTTAATGACTGAAAGTTCACTTAGAATCATTAACTTGAAACAAGTTTACACTAAAGTATCTTCATAGCCTGGAGTCCTGCCACTTGCAGCAGATATCTCCATATCTGCACAGTTACAGTGATTGTACAAAAAAAAGATTGCTTTGGTTGCAGACTTCTCTCTTGAGGTCCCATGAGGAGCTGTTCTAAAAGTGTGCTCTTGAAAAAGGTTCCTTTGCATCCTTAGTCTTTTGGGGGGAATGCTTTTAGTTGTTAAATATTTTTTGATTGAAAATAGAATTATTTAGCGGACAGTTCAGTGAGAAATAAGTTCTATTAGAACTATCAAAGTAATTAATGAGTGTGAAGTAGGGTTAAGAGTGAGAGTCATGTCACCTATTCACACTCCTTTTTTCGAGGCGTTTGGCCGAGATGCAGGATTTTAGCTGGGTTGTGCCATGTTTCCCGTCTCCAGCGTGTGGAGCTGTTGGACAGGAGTTATCCCTGCGGCTCCGGGCGTGGAGATCCCATCGGGGATCTGATCGTGAGCGCAGCGGTGTTTGGGGACCGAGCTCCGCTTCCAGCACAGCCTGAGCACGGGTTAGGGCTGCAGTTCCCTGTTCAGCTCTTATTTAAAAAAAAAATAATTTTAAAGAAATGTCACCCATAATCTTAACCGGAATAGTTGCATGTGCAAGGGTGGTGCTTGTTTTACAGTCTATAGATTTGACTTATGAGGTTGATCTGCATTATCATAAAAAAGTCGCTGGAGGGTTTGGAATTTTATACTACAGTGTGTTTAGGGGGGAGTTAAAAAACACAGTTTCCTTGCTGGATGGTGTTTACAGTAGCTGAAAGCCAAAAGTGTGTGTAACCAGGTATCACCCAACCACTGAGCACAGGCTGGTCTTCCCACCTGGAGTGGGTGTTTTCTTATGTTTCTTATTTTGATATTTTTCCAGTATATTTCTTTGACTGCGTTGCCTGCAGACACCAGAAGCATGATCTAGCAAAAAATAAAAATATCCTTAGTTGTGCAGCATGTGACAACTTTTCTCCCTGTGCAAGATGAGACCGGAGGTTTGTGGCAGTCCCACTGGCCTCGGTGTGGATCCTTGCAGTGAGGGCGCTGATCTGTGAGCCTCTCAGCAAAGATTCTGGGTCCAGGCGTCTTCATGATTAATGATACCTTAACACTTATGAATGATTATCCTTTCCTGAGCTGTAAAATACATACACTGTTTTATTTCATTACCATGAGGTGAAGATCCCAACACTGACAGGTGCTGGGAATTAGCAGGCAGTTTTGAAATTGTTCTGTGCACTAGAAATTAGATCTCATTTTAATTCAGCTTTTCCAAACTAGTAAATGAGGTTAATGCCATACATATTCAGCTGATATGGATGAAGAAATTGATATAAAGTAGATCAACATAGCTACAGGGCCACTTTAATTTATACGTAAAGAGGCAGTGATAAATGAAAGTAATGTAGTAGTGGTCACTAAACTCCTCAGCCATCAGGGATTCAATAGTGTTAGCTGCTCATTAAAGACATGGTTGGGGTTACCTCAAATAGAAATTTGAAAAGAAATAGCCAACTAACCCTTAATTATCAAAACATAGAAAATACTAATTATGCCTTAATTAGCTTTTCTTTTAATGTACTGAAATTGTTACTTTTTGTGTAGCACAAATGGATAGTTATATCAACAATAAATAGGTTGTTTTAATAACTTTCTTTTACCTCTGGGAAAACCACACTCCAATTTTTAATATGCAATAATGCTTCTCTGTAGCCTGTAGGAGATGAAAATTATTAAGTAGCTTTATTTTTTGAAGATCTTACAGCAGCTTTGGGAAGAATTATTTCACCATGCATCAATTATTTTTAATTGAACTGAATATTTTTCAGATTGCTCGAAATGCCTCTCATTTAAGTTGAACATTTAGAGTTTGTTAAGAAAACACCACAGTGAGAATTGGGTACAACTTTTTTCTGTGGCATAATCTGGGAAGAAAAAAGAATGGTTGTTTCAGAAGAAAAATACTGTCACTGGTATTTTCCCCTTCCTTTTCCTTTGTTTCACAGCTCCTTGCTGTTCTCATCCCATCCCCTTGCAGTTTAGATAGGAAAAGAAAGGGAGGACTGACTTCAGTGGAATGGGATCCACCTGGTACTGATGGAAAGCTTCAACAGCTGCTGCACAATTCCTTTCCTTCTGAGGCAGTGCAGCCTCTTCCCTCCGTGGGACCCTGTGCAGGAAAGGAATGGCCCAAGCACAGCTGCATTTCTTGGGTTTGTCCATCCCAACAGGTATGTGCTTCTCCAGCTCAGTGAAGGGAGGGAAGCACTGCACATAAAAAAATCCAGGTTCCTTTAGCAGTCCGTGCTGAATTAAACAGAAAGTAATTGCTAGTACAGAAGTCAAAATAAGTAGAAATTATTGACCAAAGATTGCAGGTTTTTTCTAAATATGTCGAAATTACAAACGTGTTTTGAAATCTTATTAGAGACTTCTTGTGAACTTTTCCTTCTAAGTATTTTTAGCCTTAAAACAAAGCAAGTGTTATGCTTACCTACAGAAATGTAGATGTTACAGGATACCAGCTTGCATTTCAAAGAGACTTCAAACATTTTACATACACACTACATTCAGTACGGTCAAAATTCAGTATGTAAAACGAAGTGGACAAATACAGGTTTATTATTTGATGAGATCCAGGGGGTTTTAGTCATACCTTTATAGAAAAAAAAAAAAAAAATCTTGTTTCCAAAACTTTGAAGGCCAAAAATGAGATAAGAACATTAAATGTTTCTTGAATGAGATATCTGTTTCCAGCGTGGGGACAGTCAAACCTGTAGCTCAAACTTGTAAGTGTAGGATCTTTTTATGGGGTTGGAGATGTCAGTTTGGCAAGCAGGAGCCAGTGTTTAGAATGATCAGGTTGGTTTGGACATAAGAATTGGAAATGAGGTTTTTTTTATTCTAGTCTGCAGGAAAAATGTTGTTTCATGTGTGTGAGTTCTTTGGTTCCCTCCTCTTTGAGGCTCTGACTTCTTGACTGACTCACCGATTTCTAGCAAGTTTAGGAGCTACAGAAGATTTACTCAAGTAAATGTTACTCAAGCAGATCTCTTTTCATGTTTTTATCACAGTTCCTATCCTGCCATGAGCAGAAAGACTTTCAACAAAAATTCCTGAACTAATACTTGAACTTATTTAGTTGCCTAAAGATTGGACAAGCTGAGTTAATTGTGCCAGTGCTTATAAAATCATATTTTTATTTTTAATTTTGGATTGTGGCTTGCACTGACAACCATCTTACTTCATGTGAAAAATAATTGGATTTCCTTTGAAGAAATCTAATACTTTGGAGGATTCTCCAAGTGCTTCATGGAGAATTTTTTGGTCTTCTGTTTTTAAATTTAAAAAATGACAACAACAAACAAAGTGAGCTAGAATCTGTGACATTCTAATTCATGGGACTAGACAGCAACACTTACACAGTCTTGGCAAACTGTAAATCACAATACACCGTGCCTGTCCTTTAACTGCTTTTGGAAATTTCTGTGTTGGATTTCTCCATTACATGGAAATTCTGTACAACCAAAACACTATCAGGACATAAAGTCAAACACTGAGAACTTAGTGGAGTCATAAACATTGGTTTCCTCATCAGGTTGAGTTGTAAAGTATTTTTCATTTTGCATGTCCTCAGTTCTGTCATTTTTTGTGTGGCAGTTTTGTGTGTGAATCGATGCTTTTCATCTTGGGTTATACACGTTCCCTTCTGTATTTGCTTGGGGAATTTTTGTTGTGCTTTTTCTTTTCCCAGGTTTTACATGATATACTCCTGTCTTCCTCATTTTCTCAGAATACTGTTTAAAATATTTAAATCCTCAAAATCTCATTTATCTTGGGGTTTTTTTTCCTTCTTAAGTCCAGTGCTTTTGCTGTTCTGTTTCCTACACCTTTGTCTCACTAACTCATCTTTTGGCCCCTTGCTCTTGACAAGTAAACCCTGCATGAATCTTTATAGGCATATTCTTTAACCACGTTTGCAGTTAAAGCACAGGTTTAAGTGCCATACTATTTTATTTTAGAATTTTATAACACAAATCAGGCAATCCTAAAAAATAAATAATTAGCAGAGTTCAGTTCTTTGCTCGGCTGTAGCTGAGCTTTATTTTGTAGCTGCTGCTAATAAAGGCACATTATCATGTTCAGGGATTGCAATTATCATTGAAATGAGTATGTCCATTAACTGCAACATTAGGCTGAGGATATAATTACTGTCTAGAGCCAATATCTGTGTGAAGTTACGTCTGTGATGCTATTAAGCTATAAGCAATATTTGTAAACTAATATTTAAATGTTTCAGAATTGATACCATCACTCGCGGACTTAAAAACTAATCCCACTTCCACTCCAAATTATTGATAATTTAAGTGTTTGGCTAATGTATTATTGAGTTATTGGATGTGAGTATAATTTGTGATATGAGAGACACTACTGTTTTTCTGACAGTAAATGCCCCAGAACAAACTGAGCTGGTGGCAGGAGGAGAGAGAAGCTGTGGTGACAGCAAAATCTGATAAAACAGTGGTGCAACGTGTCTCAAAATGCTGCTACCAGGGTTAATTTCAGTTACGTTTTAGACAATTTAGGACAGCAATTTAACTACAGAAAAGCCTGTTGCATGCTCAGAAGAGAATATGGAAAAGACTTTCCGAATAATGTTGCAAGTATTTTGTAAAGAGGAATGAGGTTGAGTCTGTTCATTGATTTGCTTTCTGAAAAATTCTAGTATTTCTGCTGATGGAAGAACATGAAATTGCCTGGGAAATTCGGTGGATAAATTTGCAAAACTAGGCTAAGTCACCTGTGTAATTCCACACGTGGAGATGTTTGGATCTGTAACAAGGTGCCGTTTTCCCACGTTTCATTTTATATGCAAAGTTAACAAAACAAAACTCCTGTGTAGTAGGAGTTCTAAGTGTTTGTGTAAATTAATGTTCTGTTGGATTTCCTTGGTTTGTGAGTGATAGCCACTGCTTTGGTTAATTTGGTTACCTGTCTCAGAAAGGATTATTTAGGGAGTGCTGTTTGGGGATAAATGTTAAGAAAATAAGTCTTTCAGCATTTTTCACCTTATTTTGAATGCAAGTATGGTAAAATTTTTCTAGGAGAGAGGACCTTCTACATTGCTTAGTGATTTTTGTCTGGCACAGCCTAATACAGTTCCTTCTTCTGCTTTACAAAAGTAGTTTTGAATTTAGCTTTCATGTGGCTTTGTGGCTTCCCTGCCTCTGCTCTGTCTTTGATGACTGGATTTAGTTGTAATGACACTTCTGATGTCTGCTGTCCACATCAGTAAATACTACTTTGTATTTATTATATTGTTTGTATTTATTATGTTGATAATGCTCTTTGTTTAAAAAATTCACTTATCATTTCAACTCAAGCAGATTCTCCTCTCTAAATAACCTCTAACTGCTGGACCTTTCCACTCTGCTGCATATCCCAAATTAACTTAGCAAGAAGGAGTAAGTAGTGAATAGGGCATCTTGAGATTAAAAAAAAGAAAAAAAAAAAAAAAAGGGTAACTTGCGACTTACTCATCTAAAATATATTGGGTTTGTTGCTGTGTGTTGGCCTCATATCCTCATTATTTAAATAGCTTAATGAATTAATTTCCCAGACCTTGCAGTAAGTAAATTAACCATCAGAGTTCAGAGCAGAGTGAATAATTCTTTAGATTTAGACTACAGCAATTTTCATGATTCAAGTTAAACTTAATTATGGAATTGCTTATTGCATTTCTGTGCAACTCAAAGAGAAAAAACCATGCAAAATAACACATAGGAAGTACATCTGTCAAAAAAAGAACAAACCAGTAAAATCCAAGGAGGTTAAACAATTCTTGTTGATTCTGGATGAGTTACCCACCATTCTGCTCAGGTCCTGTGTCAGGTCACTGGTCAGCACTGCTGAAAGGGCTCTGTGTGATTGCAGCTGATCTGCTGATCAGCCTCTCCTTCAAATTACTGAAGAATTGAATTTACTTACCAGCAGCTATTGTATTATTAAAACAGCCTTCTAGATGATCTTCTAGATTTTCCCTTAGAATGGTTGTTATTATCTTAAATTTATAAAGGGAATATGTGTTTGTGTGGCAGTTCTGAAGTAGGAATTGTTCCAGAGCACGAATATCAGTTCTTTGGAATTATTTCTTTTCTGAGAAAATATTTAACTCAAGTAATGATCTTTCCCGGTGGCTTTATGAACTGACTGTTTCTATTCTTACACATGAAATAATTAAGTAGACAAAGTACAGAATTCCACCCTTTGTGACCTCAGGGTCAGTTGGTTTTGACCTTACAAAAAAGTGAAATTTCTGCCCTGTGTTAAAGAATACATGAGAACTGTCCATCACTTGGAGTATTTTCTGCTTATTTTATTACAGACATAAGTTCTGGGATAATCCAGAATTGCAAAGAACATGTGTTTCTCCTTTTACCTATTACTCCTACCCCATTACTCCTGGTTCTTTAACTAAATAGGACTGGATAGTTTGCATTCCTGTTGTGGTTTATTCTTTTTTTTTTTTTTTTCCACACTTTTTAGAGTTAATTACAAGTATTTGTATGGAAAGATCAGTGTTGGCCTGATCAGCTGTTCATGGAGCAGCAGGTACAGAACCTTTGCCTCTTTCCATGAGGCTGCTGTCACCTGCTCATCCATCCTCACCATCCCTTCCACTCGAGAAGAGATGAAGTCAGTGGAGCTTGAGTTTCTAACAACTATTTCCTTCAGAACAGCAGCAGTCATATCCACTATGAGATATGGGGTTTGAGATAGAAATGAGGCTTCAGCTACTTCCTCTGTTTTGGAGTTCCTTTAATCTGGAATCTTTCCAGGTGGATTAAGTCATCAGACTTCTGAATCAATTTCTTTAAATTTTTTTTACTTGGACTGCCCTTGGCTTCGCTGATTTATATGGATGGGCTGAAAC